>NC_142383.1:1995000-2030000 GCF_059441005.1 Hippichthys cyanospilos
CCTCAAATATGGCAGAGTTGAAATAATTCTGCAAAAAAGAATGGTCCAAAATTTCTTCACAGTTGTGTGAAAGACTCGCCAATGATTGCAAAGTTTGATTTCAATTATTCAACAACTAGCACAAAGTAGTAAGTAAAAGTAGCACAACTTGGTATTAGTTTCAAGGGGCAGTCATTTTAAAGTGATAGTGTGTATGATTTACAGCCTTTTTCATTACAGGACATTGCAGGTCATTACATTGCAGGAGGTGCTGCAGGTCCTGCATTTACCGTTGCCCGTAGCTATAACAAACAGCCTCCGGAGAAGTGCCACCCCCCGTGTAATATAATTTAATGATAACTAGATTTATGATTATATTTAAAACATACTGTTCGTCATTAAGAACACATTCACTTCCAAGTTTTTTAAATTTACGGTCTTAATCTTACAGACTGTCCCTTCTCTCTCTCTTTCTCTATCTCTCTCACACTCGTTTTCTCTCTTTCTCTCTGTCTTGCATATATATATACATATATGTATTTATATACACAGTGGGCCCCCGTGTTATGACATCTGTTCCACGGTGGGGGGTCAAAAGGCGAATTCATGGTATGATCCAAACCTATGTTAAATAGCTAATGCGTTTAGAACCCCAGGTAAAAACATCCAAATTAATATATTAACACATAAAAACATTTTTATAAATTGGTACCACAATAGTACAGTAAGTGTTACGTATGTATAATATACATGTATACAATCAGAAAACATCATAAATAAAAAATATAGAAATGATTTATTTGCCTTTGAGTGCCGTTTGTTATGTCCATATTCCCTAATAAGGGTTATCTCCAGCATCATTTCCATATAAATTCTTCTTCTTCTTACCTCTCTCTTTAACATCACTAGCAATCTTGAGACCCATGGCTAACCCTTTCAACTTTGAATTAAGCAGCAAAATGCACTATAAATACAGTTTTGTAACTACTCACAAGCAAACAAAGCTTTACCGTTCTGCCATTTTAAACAAGTGAGGCCGACCAGAGGTGACAGGGCTGGATGAAGTGGTTCACTTTACTGCAAATGAGTGGTACACAGCAAAGGACACTTTGTTTAAGCCCCTCCACGGTTAATATGGTGTCACCGCAGAAAGCAACACAAACACCTGAACACATTCATCAACTTCCCTTGTCTTTTGTTGCAGGCATCCATTTTTAAACTTGCTAATATTTGCACAAAACAACAACATGTATCATTTGAAACATCAAATATCTTGCCTTTGTAGTATATTCAAATGAATATAGGATCAAGATCAATTGTAAATCATTCTACTCTGTTTTTAGTACCATTTTACACAACCTCCCAACTGCATTGGATTGGCTGTATATCTTTCAAAGTTCCATAGTAAGTAACTGATACCTTAAGAAAAACATATTGACCTTAAACCTTCAGGATATTTTGAAAGACCACTGGAAAGTAAATTCTATTGGAAGGTAAGAACGTGGTCCGAGATTTTTAGTCTTTAAAAGCTCAGGAAATTTGACCTCTCAGCAGATGATATTGGGCAAAAATAGTGATTTGACCTCAACCTCAAAACAACATTGCCGATCCCATCAGGCTTATATTTCATCTCATTTAGTGCCATCTGCCGGGGTTTGCTTGTTATAGCTACTAGTGTGTATGTGTGTGTGTGTGTGTGTGTGTGTGTGTGTATGTGCATCAATAGCTATAAGGAATGTTTTTTTTAA
Source organism: Hippichthys cyanospilos (assembly GCF_059441005.1). Taxonomy (NCBI): domain Eukaryota; kingdom Metazoa; phylum Chordata; class Actinopteri; order Syngnathiformes; family Syngnathidae; genus Hippichthys; species Hippichthys cyanospilos. Next base: position 1,996,728 of record NC_142383.1, read on the forward strand.
TGTTAAAATATTTATACATGTGCGCTAATGTTCAATCATTTTCCTCCTGTTTAGCAAATAAAAATACATCTCTCATCATATTGCCACACATCATAACAATTTTCATGACAATAATCATATGTATTTTATCATTGACGGGAATGACATTCCTGTCGCATTTGTCAGTAGTTTAAAAATATTACTGTATTTTTTGGACTACAAGCCGCAACTTTTTCCTCATGATTTGAGCCCTGCGGCTTATATTCCAATGCGGCATATCTGCTGGTTTTTCCCACCGATCACGTAAATGGGTGTTCAAGGAGTCAGTTTTTGGTACAACCATGAAATAGAACTGAAACGATGTGAATCGATGTGTTGAATGTTTTAAAATATATTATTAAAAAAATATATTTTTAAATATTACGTAAAAAAAGTCTAAATTGAATAAGAAATTGTATAAAAGTATGTGACCTGTAAATTTGATATACAGTATGCAGTATATATGATTGTATTTGTAAATGTATGGATGTATATATTTTTTTATTTGCAGTGTGTGCAATGTTTATTAAAATAATCTATCAAACAACGGGAGACAGAATGCTATTGAAATATCGATTTCTGATATTTAGCTCGGCAGTATTCTATTGGTAATATCCATCTGTCCATTTTCTATAAATATATTGTTGGGACTAAATATGCAGGCATGTTCAGTCTGTTAAAGAGGATGTTGCAGTTGGCAGACAATTAAAAAAAATACAGAGAACATTTAAAAGTTTCATATTATCACCATATACCTGCGGTTTATAGTCCAATGTGGCTTATCTGAGGCAAATGTATTTTTGCTAATTTTTGCTGGTGCGGCTTATATAATGGTGTGGTTTATAGTCCGGAAAATACGGTAGTTTGTTCCTTTCAAGTGAACTTATTTTTGGTTGAATGTATTTTTTTTTCAACCTTGACCTAATTCAACTTACCAAATGTAGTCAGTTCATTTGGACCAACCAATGTTTTAAAGTTGTGATTTTTGTGCTTAAATGTCTGATGAAACATCCCCAACTTGCTGTCTCGCCATCATTACAGATTATACTCGAGGAGGCACGGCAGACATTGAAAATATTGGTAAGAAAAATGAATAAACTACAAAGTTTAATAGCTTTTGGGTTAACTTAGTCATTTTTGTTTTTAATCATGTCTGTCTTTGGATGTCATTTTCAGCCCTTGAGTGTGTGACACAAGGAAACAATGTCAATGATGTCCGGTCATTACCAGTCACGGTAGCTGGCACTTGCAGGGACGCTATCTGAATGGAATGGTATGCCACATAATGTAGGTTTTTATATTTCTCCTGGTTAAAAAAGAAAGAACTCGTAAAAAAAAAAAAAAATAAATCAATAGCAGGGCTAGGGTTAGGGTTAGGTTTCCTTTTTTGACAAGTATGAAAAAAAAGCTTGTGCATGTAGTACAACTTACAAACAAGCTATCTAGATGCAATAGCTAATCGCCCTCTTGCTAGGTGGCAAGACAAACTGCAGGAATAACTATGTAATAGATTTCTCCTCACATTTCAAAAGCTTAGCATGTGCATTCTGACAAGATTTTCTTGGTCATACATGTCCAAAGTCCGGCCCGGGGGCCAATTGCGGCCTGTGGTCAATTTCCATCCGGCCCGCAGCCTCCGTCATAAAATCCATAACGTCTGGCCCGCATGGAGAATTAATACATAGGGCAGCAGCGCTGTTACCTACGTTTGCTAGATGCTGCCATCTAAAGGCTCAATTAGGAACAGCAAATAAGTATATGAGGATTGCCTGAATGAGACCCTAATTTTCTAAAGTGGCGACAATCAACAAAAGGAGGAAAGTTGAGCTGCAGCGTGACGCAGTGAGCTGCGATCAGCACCAGCAGCTTTATTTCGCCAACTTTTTCTGACAGCTGGATATGGACAAGTTTCCGAGAGATTCAAGCATTTGGTGAGAAAATGCTTAGCTTGTTCGGTTCAACGTATTTGTGTGAGAAGACATTCTTGGTTATGTATGGCGCACGGCTATCGGACTCTCACTTACAACTTACACTTACAACATCTTGCGCTTCCATACTACTGCCATAGAGCCACACCTGGCCTCTGTCCTGCACTTCAGATCTCAGTTTCACCCATCACACTCATGCGGACAAGTCATTTTTCATTTACAGTAAATCTGAAAATGTTTTTTTTTTTTTGAAGTTTTCATTCCAGAATAATAACTATTTAAAAATCCAGTCAACATTTATTTTAAATGAGCACTGCACTTGAAATGTATTAAATTAATTGCTGTTATATGTAAAGAATGCCTGCCAAGGTTGGCCCCCCTACATTTTTAACATACCAAGTCTGGCCCACTTTACAAAAAGTTTGGACTAGGATCTAGGTTCTTTGAAGGTGACTGTTTCAGGTCCCATTCACTTTGAAGTCGCGAATAGTCAATGCTGCTATCTTCCTGCTAAATAGCACAAATACGACAGTGTGTAGTCAAGTCTTCATTTATTTTCCTTCACACTACGACTCCGTGTCCTACCCCCTCTCTCTTTCTGCGCGCACGTGTATTCAAATGCGGCAACTATCAACAGATTCATTCAGAACTGAAAACAAATGCAGATAAGTGAAAACACAGTACATACAGTAGTAAATCATATGTAGTAACAGATTTATGAAACTTTTCGAGGACGCACGCTGCCTGTGTGCACTCTGGCGGTGTGCTGCTAATGTGGGAGTGACACAGAGAAGGGCATCAAGGAAGAGTGTTTTTTTATGAAAGAGAAAGTGCATACCAAATACTATGGCCCGGTATGCATCTGAGAACCCCCCCCCCAAAAAACACACACACACACACACACACACACATATACATATATATATATATATATATATATATATATATATATATATATATATATATATATATATATATATATATATATATATATATATATATATATATATATAATGTGTGTGTGTGTGTGTGTGTGCACCATTAGCAATTTTGGTAGATAACATTCCTGGCACAGACCCAAATACATTAAATTCTCGTCACTGAAACAACACTTAGGTCCAGAACAACATTCCCTTAGGTTAAAAAACACGCTGATTGTCTCATATGCGACTGAGCATTTTTCAAATTTTGGTGTTTTTTTTTCTCAAACTGTAAATGAAATGTTTTTCCTTCCTTTTTTTAAAAAAAAGAATTGAACTTGTAATTAAATTTTGTAATTATAGAAATTATGTTAATAAGGTCACCTTACATATCATTCCAAATGTGTTTAAAGTATTTTTTTAATTCAGTATTTTGATCATTAAATCTCTGAAGATGTTAAAATACAAACTTTATTCCAAACTTAATTATTTTAAATGTGGACAAGCAACAATAATGGCTTTGCTTCGGCTTTATTAGTAACATTACTTGAAGGTAAAACTTTCAGCTTATGCCAATATATATATATTTTTTTAAAGCCTACACCAGGGGTGTCCAAACTTTTTGCAAAGGGGGCCAGATTTGGTGAGTTAAAAATGGAGGGGGGCCCACCTAGGCGGGCGTTCTTTACATATACATAAAACATATTAATTTAAATACATTTCAGTGAGCTGTTCTGTGTTCAACATTTGATTTTTTATTTTAATTTCAGCTTCTTAAGCATGTGTTTTGGTTAATTTGAAACATACATATCAAAATTGAATTGACATTAAATATTGAAATTGAATATTCACTTAACTTCACTTTTTAAAACTTTAACTTTTTTCTAACAGTTGAACTGAAGTAATTGTACTGTATATCTCACCATGGCAGTTTAATATTTATAGAATTTTTAAACACAATAACAGAGAAATGAACAAGTAATAGTCATATCAAGTGCAGGGCTCATTTAAAATATGAAATTAGTAACTATAAATGTTGATTGGATTTTTAAATGGTTATTATTCTGGAGTGAAAACTTAAAAAGAAACGTTTTCAGACTTATCGTGAATGAAAAATGACTTGTCCGAATTAGTGTGATGGGTGAAACTGAGATCTGGAGTGCAGGACAAAGGCCAGGTCTAGCTCTATGGCAGTAGTATGGTTCGTAACCGAGAATGTCTTCTCACACAAATACGTCAAACCGAACAAGCTTAGCATTTTCTTACCAAATGCTCGAATCTCTCGGAACTTATCCAGCTGTCGGTAAAAGTTGGCAAGATAAAGCTGCTGGTGCTGACCGCGGCTCTCTGCGTCACACTGCAGCTCAACTTTTCTTCTTTTGTTGATTGTTGCCATCTTAGAAAATTAGGAGCTCAGACAGTCAATTAGTCATACACTAATTTGCTGTTCCTAATTGAGCCTATAGATGACAGCATTTAGCACACACTGGTAACAGTGCTGCTGCCCAATGTGTTAATTCTCCATGCGGGCCAGACGTTAATTGATTTTATGACGGAGGCTGCGGGCCGGATGGAAATTGACCACAGGCCGCATTTGGCCCCCTGGCCGAACTTTGGACATGGCTGGCCTACACGTTGACTGCGACTGAATACTTCAACATTTTCATGTTAAGTTAAACTTTGAGTTAGAAATGAGCGGTAAATCTTTCACCACATTTAGAAATGCTTCAAACTATGGCACATCTTGGAGCCACTTTTCTGGAAAAAAAAAAAAAATCTGCTCAGGCTTGGTTGGTGTTATGGGTGAAGTTAGGTTATTCACAAATGTACGGAGTGACGCATTTGACATTGTGAATTCTGTCGCGCACGTGTACCTGCTTATGCTTAATTATGTGCATACATGGGCATAGCCTCACAAATAACACAATACCCTTTGTAGAATTACTTATTTTACGAATGTCAATTAATTATTCCCTCTTATTTTACCTGATTCATCTGTTAGTTTGATCCAATTTCACGTTTCATATTTTCTCTTCTGCTTCTCAAATTTCTCCTGAAGGTTTGGCACTAACCTTATGAGTTAACCAGTTTCTGCCCACCAACTTGAGGTTTGACACCATTCAAAATTTCTCATTTTTGTCTTTTAGGTCGTAATCCAGCGACCCTTTTTTTTTTTTTTTTTTTTAATTTGACCAATTTCATTCCCCTTTTCTTACAATTTGACACACAAACTAAAAAACGGATATAGACAGACACATGGGCCTACAATACAACAATACATAGTTCATGACAAAGAACTACAGTATACACGACACAGATGAATTTTACATGAGCCCCATAGTATTATATTAGTTTTCTTTTCTTTTTCTTTTTTTTCATTAACTCAGCTCAACCACTTTATAGAGCAAGGAGCCACCGACTGGAAGCGCATCCGCAACATCGCTTTCACTTTTGCTGTTTCGCATTCCAGCGTGTAATGTGTATGTTTTTAAAATTTCAATCTTTTAATTATCATTACACTCAACATCAAATTAACACCATCTTATCATTAGCAATGTTATTCTTTTTTCATTTCTACTAAATCACTTTTTATTAAAACCTATGCAATAGTGTGCACTCAATAACTTACTGTAAATTAACATAATTACTTGTTACCATTAAAAAAGCAGGCCGAAAAATCAATGTCTTTTTTTTTCAATCTGATCACATGGACACCCCTCAGGATCTTCTTGCCAAACTTGGCTCGCTGCAAGGTTAAAATTTCTCACAACTTTGTCTGGACCCATACAATCACCGGATGTGTCTCAAACATTGGATTTGAACCGGTTTGATACAGAACCTCTTGAACATATGAACAGCTTTTAAGCCTTAGGCCATTCTCAGTCACTGCCCTCCTCGTGGCTTTTACTGTATGTTCCTTCACGCAATCTGTAACCAAATTGTGGAAGTGTGGTTTCTCTGTTTGGTACTCTCATGCACATGCACTTCAAAGTCTTTATGGAACTTTTTGACCTAACCTCTTTCTCTCATCATTTCTCTTCACAACTCTTTACATGGCTTCATTTCTCATTCATCACAAACAATTATATCTTGGTTAGGATCTGAATTCAATGAGTTACTACACATGACCAACCACATACCGCATTCATTGCTATTCACATTTTCTGAACATGGTAGAAATAAAACCTTTTTGACTCATCCTTGTTAATAATTACTTTTCTGTATTATAATATATCTCAATAGCCACTACTGGCTTGGTTGAGCCACCATTCACGTTGAGTCCTGTTTTGGCCGCAGAGAAATTAAAATATAAATAATAGGGAGGGTGTTTTTTTTAGATATCTCAACATTTATATTTTTTATTATACATATAATACTAATCTTTGACCATTTTTTGTTCTTTTAGGTATTGCTGGTTTCTGTAATGAGAACTCATGGAGAGGAAAAATTTTCACAGCTGGCTGGAGTCTGTTTCTTCCACTTTCCTTACACTAAATGACCAACAGCGTAACCAGTTCTTGGACCACATCATATCTCTAAGTGGTGCAGCCCAGCTTCGTCATTTGTCAAATGACTTGGAGACACTGCTCAAACGTGACTTTCTGCGACTCCTGCCTCTGGAACTGGCCTTCTATTTGCTGCGCTGGATAGATCCACAGACTTTACTCACGTGCTGCTTAGTCTGCAAGCAATGGAATAAAGTAAATATTACTATTTTCTACACATTTATAAACAACATTTATAGTGCAATTCAGCAATAGTACAGAGCACAACAGAAGTCACAGTTTTTCCATTGGAGCCACTAGCTCTGTGAGGAGGGAGACACCAACTTTAAAATGCCCAGTTTAGTTGAGTTGTGTCGCATCGCTTTGTGAGAAGTGAGCAGATACCAGAGGATAATACCATACCCTTGCTAACATTATGCTAACATAAACATGTTCCTGTCTTTGAAATTTCAGTGTTTTTTTTTCCAAAATCAAATCAAAATGCAAGCCATTGATTTCTAAGAGTAATTTAGAGTAAAAAAACATGACTGGGATATTAAAGTGTATTGGCTTCATAATTAATGGGAAATCTTTTTAAAGAATTAAGATATAACATCACATATTACTGCGGGTCTGTTAATCATTGATTTTCTGTATTTCCTGAGTACATCAGACACAAATTAAGATTTTAATCCATATTCGTGTCATTTTCTGATCATTTGAACAACCACTCACACACCCAGTCTAATTTAAGGACAATTTAGTGTGTCGAATACACCTACCATGCATGTTTTCGGCGTGTGGGGTAAAGCTGAAGTGCAAAAAGTGAACCCACATGGGCTCATGGAAAACATGCAAACTCCACACAGGAAGGCCGGAGCCAACAGGAATTGAACTTGCGTCTCTTAACTGTGAGGCGCACATGCTAACTACTCTACCACCGAGACGCCCTTGTATCAAAATGTTCTCAAATAATATTTACCATGTTAAACATCTTATCACTAATGTTATTTTTCAATATTGCTCAATGACCATGACGACCAATCATCTTACAGCAATTTATTACACATGCAGTTGGAGAGACAATGACACACGTACTGACTCATCAATAATATGTATATTTCTATACATTTGTGAAAAATTTGGACGTTTACAAAATTGTAGCACAGGTTGTTTTGACTGGACACACAAACACACGCTCGCTCGCTCACTCACTCACTGCTTGTTAGTCTACTTATACTGTAGAAGTGTCACATTTATCTTTTTTTTTCATTATATGGATGTTGTTCAACATTTGAAAAACAAGTGTAGTTAAATATCAAGTTTGCAATTTTACAGAGGTTTGAATAACCTTTCTGTTGTGTTCATGTTTACAATGGTTTTAACATTTTAAAATTGCACTTATGACACTCCTTCTTACCAGTATTTGTATCTTGTTCTCCAACTATCATTTTTTCAACACAGCAATAGCTGTCACAAGAACACTTTGTAGAATATTTCCATTTCTTAAGTCTGTTTTATCATTCTAAGTTTTTCAAACCTGTCACCAACTGTCTGTCCATCTCTCTTTAGGTGATAAATTCATGCACAGAAGTATGGCAAAATGTTTGTCGGAAGCTGGGCTGGAGGATTGATGAATCCGTACAGGATGCATCTCATTGGAAGGGTGTCTACCTTAAAGCTAAACTGCGTATGGTCCAAATGAAGGACCAGAAGGCCTTTGAGACATCCTCACTCATTGGCCACAGTGCCCGTGTGTATGCTCTCTATTATAAGGATGGTCTTCTCTGCACAGGTATGCTATAGCTGTTAGGTAGATTACATAACAATATTTGTAAGATGTGTTTGTTAATTTTTTGCTTGTTTGTTTATTTTGGTTCCCCATTAGCTCTTAAACCTCACAGCTACTCAGGGTCCTTACTTTAATTTACATAAATACAGCGACCACGATTATAATACTTCTATTACATGAAAATAAATGTGCATTATCGTATATATCTTTAAAGATTTTCATGATTTTTTTTTTTTCAACAATACTGTATGTTTACAGTTTACTCCTGCTATTTGTCTGGAGTTGGGACCAGGTTGGCGCACATAACAAAAAATTACATAATGGACACTTACTGTTTGTAAGTTATTATACACCATCATTTTACCAGTCTGGCCAACTTGAGAATAGATTTTCCTCCATGTGGCCCCTGAGCTAAAATTAGTTTGACACCCCTGTTTTTGCTACATAGTAACAACAAGAACACTAGAGGTGGACCCTAAACAGACTGAACACGCACAATAAAATTTTATTAGCAAAAGAAGCACGCAACGCATGAAAAACAAAAGACCTAAGGTGAGTTCCGCCTTGACACTTATAAGTGATTTACAATCAGGCTACTAACCAGGCCCGACCCTGCTTAGCTTTCATGATTGGAACATTCTCAGAGTAGTCTGGCTTTGAGCGGCCCCATCACAGCAGATGCTGCACCAATTTGCCTGTCGAGCTACCGCTCCAACCCTACACTTACAAATACTGTCATTCACGATAATGAACAGATTCTGTGACAAATGGAAGCCTTGGCAGAGTCCAACCCTTACTGGAAATTACTCTGACTTACTGCTGTCCTTCAGTGTCATTCATTTCCTAAAATTGTTGTATAAAAGTACAGAAATTGTAATGGTAAATATTTTTTTTTTTTTTTTAAATTGTAATGGTCAATATTTTGCCTTGTATTGTTTTTCCTGATGATCTTTTTAGTATGGTTATCAAGATAAATGTATATACTGATGTTATTAAAGTTATAATTTGGGCATTCTGACTACACTAACTGTATATTTTCTTATTTTTCAGGGTCTGATGATCTCTCTGCAAAATTATGGGATGTACGTACAGGGCAATGCATTTATGGAATTCAGACTCATACCTGTGCCACAGTAAAGTTTGATGAACAGAAGCTTGTGACTGGATCCTTTGACAACACGATTGCATGCTGGGAATGGAGCACAGGAGCCAAAATTCAGCAATTCCGTGGCCACACAGGAGCAGGTTGGTTGAAGCAACTGTCTGGATGTTGATTGAGGATCATTATCTAAATGCATTTGAAAAACAAAATTTAACCTGTTGTTGGTTGAATATGGTTGTAGACCAAGGATGTCAAACATATGAAGGAAGTTTAATCAGGCCCGCAGGAGGATTACGTGAGGCATAAAAAAAAAAAAAAAATTGGACAGAACCTATTACTTTGACTGTCTACAATACTGTAATTTCCTCGCGTGTGTTCAAGGATTTGGTCAGTCATGGTTTTGTCCCATCACTTTTTTTATTGAAAGAAAAATAGGAAAAAAAACAAACAAGCATTGTCCCAAGCTGCTGTTAGCCACAACTCATCTTAGTGCTCAATAACATCTGATTCAGTCCTCCTTCGCAAGCTTCCTCATGCCTAACAATGGTTCTTTCAACGCATGAAAATTCTTACTTGTGCAAGCAATGCAAAAATCAGCACCGCAACTTATAAAATAGGAAAAAACAGTTAACAAGCATGTGAGCTGAAACTCATGCTAATGCTCGATAACATCCTCCACAGACTTCCTCAGGCCTAACAAGAAAAAAACATTACAATATGCAGAAATTCTTAAGTTTTACGAGCTATCAGCACTTCACCTTACAAGGCGAATTGACCAATTGTCGTGCTTATGCCAAATAGTTTGCTGATTGCGTCAGCGACAAAATGGAACATTGATGTTAGCATTAGCATTTAGCTTTGTCATGCTACTGCTCAGTGCAGGTAAAACCTTTGCATCGCCCTGAAGACATTCCCAATAGGCGGGGGTCGCCATCTGGGCCATTAAAACATTCAGCTTTGTTTTTTTTATACAACTATATATTATTTACTTATTATTTTATTTAGTATTAGTATTATTATTTATATAGCTTTATTGCATTATAAAGAATCACTTTTGTACTTCTTTTTAAATGTACTTTATTTCCAGCTCAGCTGACACATAACGACAATGTATTTGACACGACATTATGATGACTTAATGACTACTTCATGAGGTTTTGAACATACCCAGTGTCTAGAATGAATGTCTGCTCACTGCTTTCCATGTAAATAAGTTCTACAACCACAGCTTTTAATTGGGCTCCCATTGATGGGCCCCCATCAACGAACCGAGGAGGCGAAGGGGGCGGAAGCACGGGGACCAGGGGACTATCCACTGCAGGCTTGATTCGGGAGACATGGAAACTAGGGTGAACACGCATCGAGCGAGGTAGGGTAAGGCGCACAGCAGACGGGTTCAGTACTTTCTGGATGGGAAAGGGACCAATGAAACGGGAAGCGAGTTTGTTGGATTCCACTCGTAGGAGCAAATCCCTAGTGGACAACCAGACTTTCTGACCCACGTTCGTGTGTAACGTTTACTGGCCTGCAGCAAGGCTGAGTGAGCTCGGGCCCATGTCCAGCGGCACCGCCGAGCGAAGGCAAGGGCAGATGGACAGGTGGCGTCTTTGTTTAGAGCCGGAAACAACGGAGGTTGCTAGCTGTGAACACATTCAAAGGGGGAAATTCCCGTGGCGTAGCTGGTCAGCGTGTTGTGGGCATACTCCGCCCACTGGAGCTGGGCCAACCAGGAGGCAGTGTCTCGTGATGCCAGACAGCGAGGGGCGGTTTCCACCTCCTGATTTATTCTCTTCATTTGCCTCTTAGTCTGTGGATGAAACCCGGAGGACAGGCTGACCGTAGCACCAAGGAGCCGGCAAAACTGAGGACCCATGTCTGACACCACATCAAGGGGACGCCCATGGAGGCGGAAAACATGGTCAATCAGGAGTTGTGCCGTTTCCTTTGCAGAGGGAAGCTTCGGGAGGGGAACAAAGTGAGCCATTTTGCTGAATCTGTCAACTACGGACAGGATGACTGTGTTGCTGTCAGATGGAGGCAGACCGGTCACGAAGTCAAGCGAAACATGAGACCAAGGGTGATGCGGAACAGGAAGGGGGCGCAGGATGTGACGACTTATTCTGACTACAGATGGGACAGGCGTGGATAAACTCTTGCACATCCCTCTTCATGGAGGGCCACCAGAAACATCGCCTGAGAACAATCAGGGTCCGTTGAACGCCGGGATGGCAAGTCAATTTCGAAGAGTGAGCCCACTGTAGAACTTCAGAACGATGGTTGTCGGGGACAGGCAGACAGTTACTGGGACATTGGCATGGTTTAGTCTGCCCCCTGGCAGCTGACTTCACCTTCTCCTCGATCTCCCAGGTGAGCATTCCAGTGACGCATGACGGGGGAAGGATAGTCTCGGGCTCCCGGCATGAACTGTCCTCAAGTTCAAACTGCCTGGAGAGGGCGTCCAGCTTGCTATTCTGGGATCCTGGGCGGTAGGAAAAGTTGAAGTTGAACTGGGTGAAGAACAATGCCCAACGGGCCTGGCGGGAGTTCTGCCTCTTAGCCTGCCGTATGTACTCAAGGTTCTTGTGATCAGTCCACACCACGAAAGGGATCTTCGTTCCCTCCAGCCAGTGCCGCCATTCTGAAGCGGTGCTTGAGTTCCTGGAAGGCCTTTTCGGCACCTGGATTCCACCGGAACGGGGCCTTGGGGTTGGTGAGAGCCGTGAGAGGAGCTGCCGTGGTGCTGTAATTCCTGACAAACCGCATGTAAAAGTTAGCGAAGCCAAGGAAGCGCTGCAGTTGTTTTCTTGTTTCAGGTATCGGCCAGGATCCGTGTTGATGCTATCCTTAGCAATTATGTAACCCAAAAAGGACACCGATGAGGCATGAAATTCATTATTATCAGAGTTTTCCAGCAGGCGTTGCAGAACCGTGTGGACGTGGTGGACATGCGTCACCCTGCGTCTTGGAGAAGAGGAGGCAAACATCCAGGCAAACAAATATGAGTCGGTCAAGCATGTCCCGCAAGACATCGTTGAGTAGTGCCGGGAAGACCGCTGGGGCATTGGTGAGTCCAAAGGGCATAACAAGGTACTCATAGTGTCTGAGCGGGGTATTGAAGGCGGTCTTCCATTCATCGACTTCCCTAATTCGCACGAGATGGTAAGCATTGCTTAGGTCAAGCTTTGTGAAGTAGGTAGCCCCCTGCAGTAGCTCAAACCCTGAGGTCATTAGTGGAAGAGGATATCTATTCTTAACCGTGATATCATTCAGGCCCCGATATTCAATACAAGGGCAGAGAGTCTTGTTCTTCTTCTCGGAAAAGAAAAACCCTGCCCCTGCCTGAGAAGAGGATGGACGTATGATGCCCGGCGATAGCGACTCATTGACATACTTCTCCATGGCCTGCTGTTCTGGACCCGACAGAGATATAAGCGACCCCTAGGAGGCGTTGTCCCAGGCAATAGGTCAATGGCACAATCATAAGGGCGGTGAAGGGGCAGGGAGGTTGCACGTGCTTTGCTGAAGACTTGGCTAAGGTCATGATACTCAGGTGGCACACCAGCGATATCGGCTTGCGCAGGCGGAGCAGCGCGGGGTTCAGGAACAGACGCGCGTTGGAGGCAGGAGAGATGGCATGATGAGCCCCAAGCCAAAATGACTCCCTTCTCCCAATTGATGTGAGGGTTGTGGCGACAAATCCATGGCAACCCCAAAATTAGCGGTATCTGTGGATGATCCAGGATGCGAAAGCGTTTTTTTTCCTGATGGTTGCCTGACAGGTGCATAGATAGAGGTGCGGTTTGGTGTGTTATCACCCCCAGGGGGCGTCCGTCCAAGTCATGGGCAGGTGAGGGTTTGCGCATGGGGAAGCCGTTGAGGCTGAGTTGGATCACTAGCTGCCGGCTAATGATGTTAGCGTCATGTTAGCCCCAGAGTCCTCCAGGGTTTCTACGGTGTTGGGGCCATCAGACGGTCAGGAGTTGGGCTTGTAAGAGGGCTCTGTCACAGGACAGGGAAAGAATCACTTGACCCATTTTTACACTATTCAGGGCCGGGATAGGTCTTTTCACTTGGCATACGGAAATAAAGTGTCCTGGTCCCCCACAATAAAGGCAGAGCTGAGCAGAGCGGCGGCGTTGTCGCTCTTCAGGAGTCAGGGGCGCGCGGGTTGGCTGCACTGGCGAACTCCCGCCACCGGGGGGAGCTGACGTCGCCAGATGGGAGCTCGCCCTGGCCGGCGAAGAAGCCCCCTGGTGCGTCTCCTCCTGTTGTAGTTCGCGTAGCCGATGTTGCAAGCGGTTATCTATCCACGTCGCTAGATTAATCACCCCGTCCAGGGTGATGGGGAGTTCATGTGACACTTATTCATCCTTAAGACGGCTGGACAGCCCATAAAGGAAGGTGTCTACGAGTGCAGGGCTGTTCCACCTATTCTGACTGGCTCGCGTCCGGAAGTCAATGGCGTAATCCGCGACCGTTCTGTCGCCTTGACGCAACTCGAGCAGGCCCCGGCCCAATTCCGCACTGGCGTATCTGAGTCCGAAAACTTTTAAAATCTCCTCCTCGAGCGCCTGGAAGGAGGCACACGCGAGTGACCGTCTCCTCCATTCCGCCGTTCCCCACAAGCGGGCTCGGCCCATAAGGTGGTTAATCACGAACGCTACCTTAGCACGCTCTGAGGCAAATGTTCGGGGCTGCAGAGCGAACAAAAGCGAATAGTTTGTTAGGAACACCTCGCAAGTTTCGGGGTCACCTTCGTAGCGTTCCGGGACGCCAACATGGGGCTCAGGGAAGTCATGAGGCAGAAAAGTGAACGGATGACCGGAAGCGGATGACGGCTGGGTGATGGATCGCCGCGCTGGGTCCATTTGAATTGGCCAGATCTTACTGTTACGGCAGGAGGAGAGAGAACCCAAGAGCACGCAGAACTGGTAAGAGCAATGACGGAGCATTTATTGAGCAGAAGGTGCAGTCAGTCAAGAGTACCCCAAGACAAGACATAAGTAGCATCGTATGACAAGACAATCCAACAGTACGAGACGAGGCAAGGGAAATCTGAATGTGGTTGTCCCAGCTGTGTGCATTTGAGGTAGTTGTAATAGTTCTAAGTGTAATCGCTAAAGTTGTTAAAGTTCTAAGTGTTATCGCTAGCGCAATAGAAATATAATTATAAATAAATGTGGCAGCAGCAAGTCTTTGCAAATTTTGCAAGTGTGTGTGTTTGTGTGTCCAATGACCTAAACTTCGTCTGCCAGCTAGGTTTTTCTTCTGGCTCGGGCTGAGTGTGGGAGGGGGGAGGGAAGAGCGAGAGAGTTCAGCAGTTTCACGGGTGGGAAGGGGGAAGAGTTCAGCAGTCTCATGGCCTGGTGGATAAAGCTGTTCCTGAGTCTGGTGGTGCAGGAACAGAGGCTCCTGTACCTCTTTCCGGAGGGCAGGAGGCTGAACAGACTGTGTGTAGGGTGACTTGTATCAATGACAATTGTGATGGCTTTGCAGCTGAGGTGCGCGGTCTACAGGTCTTGCAGGGAGAGGAGAGGAGCACCAATAATCCTCTCAGCTGTCCTTACGATGCGTTGCAGAGCCTTCCTTTTATAGTCAGTGCAGCTCCTGCCCCACACGGTGATGCAGCTGGTGAGGATGCTTTCGATGGTTCCTCTGTAGAATGTGGTCATGATGGGTGGCGCCGCTCTTCCCCGCTTCAGTTTGGTCTTGCTGATGTAAAGCAGGAGGTTGTTGTCTTTGCACCATCTGGTCAGAAGCTCCACTTCTTTCCTGCAGTGGGTCTCGTCGCCGTTGGAGATGAGGCCCACCAGTGTTGTGTCGTTGGCAAACTTCACAAGGTGGTTGGAGCTGTGGCTTGCTGTGCACTCGTGTGACAATAGGGTGAAGAGGAGAGAGCTGAGCACACAGCCTTGTGGGGCCCCTGTGCTAAGGGTGATCCTGCCTGAGATGTTGTTGCCAACACGCACCACTTGAGGACTTTGGCTGAGGAAATCCTGCAGTCAGTTACAGAGTGAGGTGCTGAGGCCCAGTTTGTCCAGTTTGCAGGTGAGTTGCTGAGCTGAAGTCTATGAACAGCATTCTCACATATGAGTCTTTTTTGTCCAGGTGGGTGAGTACAGGTGGGTGGAGGGCAGAGCGGATTGCATCATCTGTGGATCGCATTGGCTTGTAAGCGAACTGGTACGGGTCCAGGCTGGGGGGCAGGGTGGATTTTATGTGTGACAGGACTTGTTGTTCAAAGCACTTCATGATGATGGGTGTCAGTGCCACCGGATGTAGTCGTTGAAGCAGGATGGGGAGGATTTCTTTGGCACAGGTATGATGGTGGCAGTTTTGAAGCCTGATGGCACAATGGCTTGCCTCAAGGAGGTATTAAAGATATCTGAAAAAACATCTTTCAGCTCCTCTGCTCAGTCTTTCAGCACTCTGCCAGGGATGTTATCTGGACCTGCTGCTTTCCTTGTGTTGATGGCGGAGAATGTCCTCCACACGCTGGCAGCAGACAGGCACAGAGGCTGGTCATGCGAAGGTGGTGGTGTTTTCTGTGGGCGGGTGGTATTCTGTTCCCCAAAGCGTGCAAAGAAACTGTTTAGGTTGTTGAGCAGAGTGATGCCGCTCTTACAGCTTTGTGGTGCAGGTTTGTAATCTGTGATAGCCTGAATGCCCTGCCGTTGTCTGTGTGCATTCTTGCTGTCCTTGAAGTGGGAGGTTATCTTATTTGTATATTCTTGTTTGGCTTTCCTTATGCCATGGGACAGGTTGGCTCTCGCTGTTCTCAGGGCTGATTTATCCCCAGCTTTGAAGGCCTTGTCTCTGGCCCTCAATAGCCTGTGGACGTCTCCTGTTAGCCATGGCTTCTGGTTGGCCCGTGTGGTGATCCTCTTGATGTGGGTCATGTCATCCATGCATTTGGTGATGTAGGAGGTCACTGTGTCTGTGTTCTCCTCAATATCTGTGATGCTGTTGTAGGTGGCTGCTTCCTTTAAAATTTCCCAGTCTTTTGACTCAAAGCAGTCCTGTAGGGCTGAGGTCGCCTCCTGTGGCCTCACCCTTACTTCTTTCAGTGCAGGTTTGATGACTTTTACTCTTGGTCTGTATGCAGGCATTAGCATAATAGTGAGGTGGTCAGAGGCACCAATGTGGGGGAGGGGGGTGGCTTTGTGCGCTCCTTTCTGCTGAGTGTAAACACGGTCCTCGGTGCTCCACCAACCCGGGCGTCCCTTCGAGGGTCGGGGAGTTTCAAGGTTCCTGATAATTCTGGTCCTTGTTGCTGATTAGGCATCCCTGTCTTCCATGCGACACTGTTTCCACTGTTGTAAGTGGTTAGCAAGAAGCTAACAGACAGCTTCGTCCTCTTCCCAAGCTCAGCGGCTCGACTCGGCATCCACACCCGCTCCAAGCCATCGCGGTCAGTCTCCGGTGTAGCCACTGCACCCACGACCGATCAGAACGTACTGGCCCAATAGAGCAAATCTGAATAAAATATCTAATCACTTGCATTTTTAATATTTTTTTTAATGGTAAAGGGACTTTATGGACACCCTGTATTGTGGAGAGACACCCTGTGAAGGTTTTCTGAATGCCAAACAGATGAGTTGACTGTAAGCACACATGTCGCGGGCACTCCTCTGACATCGACCTGGGGAAGCAGAGTTTATACTCAAAATTCAGATTTATTACAAAAACTCTGTTTTGCACTCACTGTATTGCTCCTTCCATGCTTTCTCACTTGCGTGTAAGTTAGAGTTTGCTTGCTGGAGGCAGTCAACAATTTGTACAAGACTGGCTAGACAATCAGTCAATCAGTTCACGAGTACAGGACACGTACTTGGCTCCCGGATAATATGGGCCAATGAAGGCAGGAGTGGATTACAACTACAGTATTACCTACTTCGCGGCTTTCATTTTTTGTGGGCGGTTTACAGTCCCCATTAACCCAAATGATGGAACACTGTTTTGTTGGGGGTTTTTTTTAATGGAAAAAACATCAGTTTCATGCAACTTAAGGCAAAATGCTGTTTTGTGATACACAGGGGACCCAACAGGAAGTTACCGTTATTTTAATTTTGAATTTTAATATTGTGTTTTTCTCAACATTTTCTTTTTGACAATATCTTTACAGATAAACTCTGCTATTTGGGTTTTTTTTTAGACCAGGCCAGTGTGTCGAGCAAAAATTCTACATAAACACTAAATGTTTTTGAAATATATAGCATGATTCTACCTGTTCGGCCTACTTCAGGATAGATTTTTCTTCATGAGGCCCCTGAGACAAAATAAGTGTGACACCTGTGTTGTGGACCAATCTTACTTTATTATTTTCATCAGCACAGAACCTGTCACAAAAATCCCGTCATGAATTACATCCATAATGCTGATTGTTATGAATATTTTAAAACTTTGTAGGTCACTTTTATAAAACGTTGAAAAGAAGCAAAAATAGAAAGTTGAGGTTTGCGAGTGCTCACCTACTGTGCAAGCAAGGAGACAGCTATAGAATACAAGCAAGTCAAAGAAGATGACAATAATGAGGAAGAAAATGATAAAAAAGAAAATGAAGAGAAGAACGAAGTGTTTAGCAACATGACGGCTTTATCATTAAATATTAGTCCTTAATAAAGTTACTTGTTTGTTAATATTCACAAATGATGGAATCATAATAACTTTTCGTTGTGAATAAAAGTTATTACAAAGTTAATATTTGTTCATTGTGACATTTGGAAAATATGTGACCGGCTCTACCAAAACGGGTCTCATGTTACCGGATACATTTTTGTGTACGTGACAAACATAGATCAGGGTGACAAAAATTAATTTTGAAATTTCTCCAAAAATACCCTTCATGAGCTCACTATTTCCATTTCCCAGTTGCAGTAGGAGATTATAAAAATAAGGGATTAATAAATGTGCATCGTGGTAGTGCATGTTTGAACTTTGTGTCTGAACCTCCTTGAAGTTCCTCACCTCTAATGCCATTTCATGAATCAGATGGCCGTAAAAATGCAAGCAACGAAAGTTGAAAATACATCATAATGTTACCTTCCAACACAAAATCAAACAGACTTACATATGAGCATGTTTTTCATAATGTTGTCGTCATGTGATTTTGACACTGGGTAATGCTTAACAATCATCCATTATCTGAACCCTCACAAATTGCAGTTAACTACTTTCAATTGAATAAATTCATGCATGCACTACAATGACTTTTGTCAGAAACGTGGGCATTATCTCCTTTGTTTATACTGTATGTGAAGACTTCACTCAGTAGTGAGCTGGGATTCAGTAGAGAGTATGTAATAAATGTTATGTAATAATGTATACAATGTAATGTAAATAGTGTATTGTTGTGATCACTTCCCGATGTAGTCATTTCATGCAATGTTCCATTGACTACATACATACATCAATACTATGAACCACCCATGGCATAGTGACAAGTCCACTTCATGCTTTATAGTTATTTTTGTCAGCCGTTTAGGTCTAGTTTCACTTTTAGTCCAATTTCAGTCATGCCTGTTTTTATTCTTCACACAGTCAACATCACCCTGTTTTTTTTTTATTTTTTTAAGTGTTTTTGGCTATGTCAAGCATTTTTACTTTTATACAATTTTACTTATACCACTTCCTCGTCATTGCTTTCTTACATGCAACCAACAAAATTTTCAATAAATATATGTCCTCCTTCGTCATATTCCTTAGGTGTACTGTAACCCAGAACTCTGATAATAGTCATGTGAACATTTTCCCAAAAAGTTAACATCTTAGGACAAAGCCAAAAAACATGAGAGTGATCTACTTCCACATCTCCACATTTCCTCCATTGATGTGATACAGCTGAGTATTTGCTGCTGATTAAATTTTTCCAGCAGTATAACCTCCAAGTTCGTGATGATGTAGTGGATTGTTGTGATTTACAAATATGCAGCCAGTCGTCCTCAGAGATGCTCACACCTAGCTCTCTTTCCCATTTCAGTCTAATATACGAGGTTTTATTCCCTCTTCTCTCCATTAGGTGGCCATATATTGTGGATATTATTCTATATTTATTTTAATTATAAATTCCAACTATAGTCCTGATTATTCAATTTTTATTCAAATTTACATTGTTTCATCTCTTTGTCATAAAAATCCCGAATTTGCAAATATCAAAAGTGATCACAGTTATCTATGTTATATTTTTGTTAAATCTCCTGAAAACTCATGAAATTCCCATTGTTTATAACCCTACACATTGGAATCCATTGTTTAAACTTCAGGTCAAGAGAACCCGAGGTGAAACATTGATCATAGGCTATCCATCGAAGCAGTCCAAACTCCTTCTCCAGTTTGTACTTTCGTACTACAGTGATCCCTCGTTTATCGCGAGGGCTACGTTCCAAAAATTACACACGCAAAGTGAAATCTGTGAAGTAATGAGATTTATTTTTTTATTATTTTACAATGCAGTATACAATATATGTTAAAGCCCAAAATTTGTATAAAATAATTATTTTATTATAGTAATACAAGGTTGGAAACATTGTCACTCACGTATTTCAGTCCCAGCTGTGCTGCTCTGCTATAGTGTCTGTTTCTATTGAAGGCGCAGGAGTTATGGGTAGTTGTTGGCGCTCTTTCTTTTTCTGAGCAAGAAGATTTTTATAAACGGATATGCCCAGACATCGAATTACAGTGAAGCCTCTTATAACAATACACTTGAAATTTCAATTTATTACAAAAGAAATCTAGGTAAATGTCACATCCTGTGTCCCTAATGAGCTGTCCTGTGTCACAGATTGGGGAGCAGAACCACTGGCCGCACACCTGCTCCTCATTCCAATCAGGAGACTATTTAGGTGCGGTCAGAGCTGGAGGGCGTCGACGGATTATTGCGTCTGCAGCCTTCAATTGTACATGCCAGTTCTTTGTTCCTCGTTCCCTCGATTCCTAGCGTCTTTGCCTAAGTGTTTTATTTGTTACTTTTTCTCCTTGCCCCCAGTCTGCCAGTCGGTCAGCACTTTACTTTGTTACTTTGTATTTTCGGCGACGCCCTCCTGCCGGTTCTGCCCCCAAGTCTTAGTAAGTTACTTGCACTTTTGCATAGTCTCTTTCAGTTGTTACTTTGAGTCCCCTTATCATCTTTTTGTTGTACTTTGAAGTAACTTTGTTAGAAACCCACGCGGTGCGTGCTTTTTGTGTTAATAAACCATTTTCTCAGCTCCACACTATCTCTTGTGTGTCCCGGGGTTCACAATCAACCTGTCCGAGTCAGACCGTGACAGAAAAAGTCAGATTTCCAAAGCTGTGCATTTCTCCGTTGCTGTCTGTGTGCCTACATTAGTGTGTGCATTTGCTCTTGGCATGCCTACAAGTCACGTGATCGGCTCCCAGAGACCAAGCTGTCAATCAGTGTGCTTACTAGCCAGTTCTTAACGTGTGCGCACACGGGCGGTTACAGAGAGACGAAAGCGAGCTTTTGGATGCTCTAGCCTTTTGTAATAAATTGACAAGTGAAAAACCAATACAGTACAGTGTCAATATCTTATTTCTAGACAACAGTAAAGCCCCTGAGCCAATCAGCATTCAGCACACAATGCACTGTAAAAAATATCCACACTGTAAAAAATCAGTGAAGCAGCGAAGCCGTGAAAGATGAACCGCGATCACTGTATATCAAACCACAGTCTTAATGTAAATTGGGTCACAATATCCACCTGTTCAATCCTACACATTTCTTCCTCTCTATCTCCAATAAGGCTTCGAATTTCTCTCCCATGTACAAATTGGTCTATATTCTTCCATTTGGCAACATAGTTTTCATCACACCAACAGATCACAGGTCTAATTTGCGCAGTTTTCTTTAAAATTCTGCATCGCCATGCCACCCTTATCTTTCTCAGTCTGTAATGTTTCAAATCTTATTCTTGGTCTCTGACTATTCCATATAAATCTTGACTTTTTTTCAGGTATCTCAATAGGTAGAGTTTGAAACAGGTAAAGAAGTCGGGGTAGAACACTCATTTTTATGGTCTCTATTTGTGAAACAATGTCTAGTGGAAGGATAGCCCGCCTATCCAGATCATTCCTAATTTCCTTATCCAGTTTGGCATAATTAGCTTCATACATGTCGCCAGCTCTTTGTGTTAAAATGACCCCAAGATATTTCATTTTTGTTGCTTTTTCATCTTATATTTTAATTGTATGTTTCTGGATGGTGAATAGTTGAATGTTAAGATTTGTGTTTTATTTATATTAAGTTTGTATCCAGAGCAAAGGCCAAATGACTCTAGTTGGTTGATTAATATGGGAATACACATGTCTGGTTCCTCGAAGAAACAGAACATGTGGTCCGCGTAAAGTCCGATAGTGTGTTCCTCTCCCCTAATGTTTATTCCTTTAAGATCTCTATTCTGCCTGATCGCTTGTGCTAGGGGCCCTATGAAGCTCGCCAACAACGTCAGTGAGAGACAGCAGCCCTGCCTAGTGGACCGCTCTAGAGCTATACTCTCAGTCAGACCGCCATTTATTCTTATTCTTGCAGTTGGATTCTGATAGAGTGATTTAATACATTTAATGACTTTGTCATTAAGTCCAAATTTCCCAAGGACCTGATATAAAAAAGTCCAATTCACACTATCAAAAGCCTTCTCTGCATCGAGGCAGCACTGATATATTTCTTTCAAATATAGTTGATAATGTGCGTAGTTCTTCTGAGTTATCTTGGGTTTGGCATCCCTTAATAAAGCCTGTCTGATCCTCATCGATAATGTCACAGATAAACTGTTCATATCTTTTTGCAATAATGGCAGTATATAATTTGTAATTTACTTTGAGTAATGAAATTGGTCTATAATCTGCACAAGTGTCACTATTGTTTTTCTTGAGGATCACTGAAAGGATCGCTTCTTTCCAGGATGGGGGTATTTCGCCATGTTCAAGTGTATAGTTAAATGACAGTTCCAGAAGTGTATTAAGTTGTTCACTGGATGTTTTGTACCATTCAGCCGACATAGGGCGTCACTGCCAGGAGATTTGTTTGTTTTTAGTTTATTCAATGCTTTCTCTATCTCTGCTCTTGTAATGAGTGAGGTCAAAATGTCGTTCTGATTTTCCCCAATTGCTAGTAAGTCTAATTCAGCTAGAAAAGCTTTCATTTAGTCTATGTCAGTGGAAGGAGTTGGCTATACAAGTCTCTGTAGTAGTTCATGAAATTGTTTTCAATATCTTTTGGTTCACAGATGATCTGGTTTGTACTTACATCCCTTATCTTATGAATTGTCCGGTCAGCCTGCTGTTTTCTTAATCTTTTTGCCAATAATTTAGTAGCTCTCAGTCCTACTTCATAATACGATTGTCTTGGAAATCTTGTCTTCTTTTCAGTTCCCATGGTTAACATGCCGTCTATACTATCCCGAATTTCTTTCATTGTTGGAAGCAGCAGGTGGTCACGTGTAGTTTTATGCTGTTGTTCAATTTTAAGCAATTTCTCCTTTTCCTTCTCATAGACTTCCCTTTTGGCTTTTTTAATTGCTGCAGTCTTTGCAATAAGTTTTCCTCTTATCACCGCTTTAAGACAGTCCCACAACATGACCCGGGTAACCTCTTTATTGTTATTTTCTTTATCATAAATCTTAATATCTTCCCTTGTGAACTGCAAAATAAATTTGTAATGCCAAACCTCTTAAGTTTCTCACTTCCCTGTCTAGATAATTGTTTCCTGCAAATATATAATGTGTGACTTATCCTTCCTTAATTTGGTCATTACCTTCTGGCATTTCACAGGGTTATTCAATCCATTCATATTCAACGACAATATCTTCATATTATTATCTGACATTACTATTTATGAGTTTGTATGGCAAGCCAGTGCAAAACGCAAAAGGCGTAACTATAATACGACATTCGAACACAACTGAACATAAAACAGTGTGACTTCCAATAAAACGATGTATTTAAACATCCTTGGAGATTCCTGTTGGTGGGAGGAGGGTAGAGTGCCTCTCTGTTGTAGGGGCCCTCCCTAGTTGTGGGTTAAAATCCACATATACTAGAATTGTCCAACATTTAGGCTTAAAACAAAAAGACCAAAGCAAAAAAAAAAAAAAAAAAAGCCACCCCTTGGTCGGTTTCACTGACTTCTTATCATACCTCGTGAGTCATGTTTTCCACAGCCCACAATTGAGTGTCTTAAATCAGTCACAAAAAATCGGTCTTTATGAGGAAAATAATCTTAGTATTTGAATTCACCTAGGCTGCTTTTATCTCTTCGTTCAATCTAGCTCACTCCATGACTCGTTTGAACTCCGTCAGCTTCTGTCTTGCTCGCTGAGCTGCGCTGTTGGCGTTGTTGTGTTTCCACAGCATCGCTGCATTCAATCTCTCCTCAGCGACCGCCGCGGTGCTGGCCTTGGTCGTGGCCTTGGTCCTCACCGTCACCTTGATGCCGCATCGGTTCAGATCCTGGGCTGCTTCGTCCGCCGTCCCATAGATCCGCAGTCCGGATTCCCAGTGTACTCGTATCTTCGTTTAGGGCACAGGTGTCAAACTCAAGGCCCGGGGGCCAGATCCGGCCCCCCACATCATTTTTTGTGGCCCGCGAAATGCTGATTTGACTTCAAGTTTCTGGCTAAAATAGCAAATTTGCAAGTTGTCTTTAACTTTTATAAATCAGTGGAGAAAATACAAGCATTTTTTTAATTCACAATCAGTTTTTGCCGGCCTCTGATTTCAAAACTTGGTGCGTGTTTTACAAAAACATTTAAAAAAGATTTGACTTCACAATCATACCGGCCCTCTGACAGAAACTAGAACTACAATGTGGCCCATAATAAAAATGAGTTTGACACCCCTGGTCTAGGGGGTCTGGAACCATATGCCGTTCAGCACCGTTGTGATGGGGCCGTTTGCTTTGCGCCTCTCCATAATGTCTGTCGCGTAATCATCGAAATACAGCCGTTTTCCGTTAATCTCAATCTTCTGTTGCCATGCCTTTTTGAGAATCAGCTCTTTAACGTGGAACTGTAAAAGTTCACTATTATTGACCCCGGCGGTGAAATAGCGGCTGGCTTTGGGATCTGCGCTCTGTGCGCCTGCTGAATTTGAGGCTCCACTCCCTCCGGCAGAGTTAGGTGTTTTTAAACAACTCTGTTACAAAGTCGGTGGCAGACTGACCCTCTTTTTCTTCAGGAACTCCGTAAATCCAGATGTTGTTTCTTCTAGAACGGCTCTCCAAATCAACAAGTTTATCCCGCATCTGTGTTTTCTTTCACCACCATCACTAATGCTTCTTTCATCTCAAGGCAAGCTCACTCTAGATCAGCAATTCGGGTCTGCACCTCCTCGATGCTAGTGTTTTGACTCTGCTCCAGCTCCAGCTCCAGCAAAACTTCATCTTTGAACTCGTCTTTAAACTCACCCAGGTCCCGTTCCACTTTGTGTCTGAAGTCATTAAATTCTTTTGATAGTAAAGCCAAAGCTTCGAGCAGAGAGTTTTCACTGTCGCTAGTTGTAGCATTATCTTCACCCGTTACACCTCCGTGTTCAGCAGACTCGGTCACTTCTGAGTTTGTGCTATTGTACTAATTGTCTTGTCAATCTTCTGACGCCTTAACAGTTTCCCTCCTTTCATACTTTACTTAAAATATTTTCTGTTTAGAATGTTAGGAGGTACTTTTTAGAAACCGACTAACGGGAGCTCGTCACTATGCGTCCGTCCTGTTGTAAATTAGCCCGGAAGTCCAGTTTGTGCTTTATTGTAACAATGTATTCGTTGTTTTTCATCCACAAATCATCAAAGTCCTCCTCTTCTGTGTCTGAAATTAACAGCTGGCAAAGT
The DNA here is from genome assembly GCF_059441005.1 of Hippichthys cyanospilos. Classification (NCBI taxonomy): domain Eukaryota; kingdom Metazoa; phylum Chordata; class Actinopteri; order Syngnathiformes; family Syngnathidae; genus Hippichthys; species Hippichthys cyanospilos. The sequence goes on from NC_142383.1 coordinate 2,021,793, forward strand.
GCTGCATAAAAACACACAAGTTTCCCTTTTGTCATCGTCCAAATCAGTCTAGTTGGTGTGTAATTTGTGAGAAAGGCTTTTGCAAAAGCTCAAACAATAGTTCAAACAGGCAGATTATCCACAATCCATTCACAAATTATGGGTGTAAATCGTCCAGCACTGCCTCCCAGTTTTAAGGTAAAGCTGTGTTCGCCCTCTGTCATCATCGCTCCCAGTCCACTTCCGACTTTACATTGAACACCTCCTGGGTCAAACAGGCCAAAAAGACTGGACAGGACTCCTTCTTCAGCTTGACTACATCCTTTACCGCCACAACAGGAACCAACCACCTTAGGGCCACAACTCTTATTAGCCGCCTCGACAATGGAGGCACGGAACATGCTCCACTTGGACTCAATGTCTCTTCTTTTGACAGGGGACTCTGCCAGACGTTCCCAAGCAGACCCTCACGATATGTTTGGGTCTGCCCGGTCAGCTCGTAATCATCCCCTACAATTGAAAACAACACACCAAAAGGTGGTGATCAGTTGACATCTGCTCTCCTCTTTTCTCTTGAGTGTCCAAAACATGCTGCTGCAAATCCAGTGACACAACCACAATGTCAATCATGAAAGGTGCTGCCTTTTGTGTCTTGGTGCCATGTGCATATATGGACACCCTTGAACACGTTTGAACATGGTGTTCATCATAGACAATTTGTGACGAGCACGTATCAGAACACTTCACGCCCCTGTGATCATTTGAGTCCCCTGAGCAAAACAATGGAGCTTTAAAGTCAATAGCCCTCACCCATATCTAATGGACATACTTAGCTTTAAACATTGTCAATTTATGTTGATAAATTGTTAGTTACGGACAGGCCATAATTAGCGCTGTTCAAAAACATACCACCACTTGAGATCAGTTCAGGGATTCATTCCCCTTCACCTCATTATTTTTGCAAGCAAAAAAAAAAAAACTATACATACAAAATATAGTTAAAATAATATATTAGTCAAATAAAAACTGAATCCCACAAAAACATTAGAACAATGCTTTAACTGTGGCACATTTTTGTTGGCACAAAAACACAAAATAATTAAATGTATTCTTCTTCCATCCATCCATCATCTTTTTCACTGATCCTCACGAGGGTCACCAGCATACTGGAACCTATCCCACCTGTCTTCAGGCAGTAGATGGCGTATACCCTTAACTGTTCGCCAGCCAATCACAGGGGACACAGAGATGAACAAAAAATCACACTCATAATCACACCCAAGGACAATTCAGAACGTGGGAGAAAACCGGAGTACCCGGCGAAAACCCACACAGGCACGGGGAGAACTTGCAAACATCTCACAGGAAGGCTGGAACCGGAAGCGATCCCGTGATCTCCGCACTGTAAGATGGATGTTAGCCACCTTGCCGCCCTTTATTCTTCTTAATTGGGGTAATTTTTTTTTCTTCTTCTGCTCAGTTTTCAGTTTGGACTACAATGATGAGATGGACATGCTGGTGAGCGGCTCTGCAGATTTCACTGTGAAGGTCTGGGCTTTGGCAACTGGTGCCTGTCTCAACACTCTGACTGGACATACTGAATGGGTTACCAAGGTCTGCAAACTTTTTGATGTTTTAGATTTTTTTTCTAGACTTGTAGTGTCTCATGTTAGTGAAATATCAACAGAAATCCTTCTTTAATTTCAAAATGCCTTTCTAATTTATTGCCCATGACTTCTATTTGAACTGTTGTATAAACTGCTGTCAAAGGCACAATGTGTCAAATTTAGACCATTTTTTATTAAAAAGGAACAAATAAAATTGTTAGAAATGTCAAATACTTGCAAATAAATGTGTCCTTAACGACTAACAGAATGTTGTAAATACAGAGGGCCCCTGGTTTACGAAATTAATCAGTTCCACAGTTGGGATCGTAACACGAATTCGTATGGCGGGCAATCTAAACCTATGTTAATTAGCTAATGCGTGTAAAACCTCAGGTAAAAACAGAAAAATTGGTATGAAAATAGTATAGTAAGTGCTACTTATATATAATATACCTGCATACAATCAAACAACATCATAAATAAAAAATATATAAAGGATCTATTGACCTTTGAGTGATGCTTGTTATAGCTATATTCCCTAGTAAGGGTAGCTTAGGCTAGGCTAGCTTAGCTTTCTTCGTATTTCTTGATTATCTCCAACTTCGTTTCCATATAAATCATTTTCTTCTCTCTTTAAGATCAGTAGCAATCTTGGGACTCATGGGTGGCACTCTTCCGGAGGCTACCATGTCTGTTATAGCTACGGACAATGGTAAATGCAGCACCTCCTGCTCTCCAAAATGAAAACGGTCTAAATCTTATACATTGTCCCTTTATTTATTTATTTATTTTTTAAATGGCGATATAAGTTACTATTCCTTCCTTGCCCTCCACCCACTGATGTTTTCATACCCTTATTTCTGTGGCTTAAATTTGGGCTTAAGGTACATCTTGTTTCCACTGATAATTCTTGAGTTGTGTCCATCTCAATTGAAACCCACTAGTTTTGTTTCGGGCAGGATTGTCCAAATTTAGGAATAGGGTCAAATTTGGTGGGTTGAAAATGTGTGCGGCCCCACCAGTCATCTTTCAGTTGTGTAATTTTTTTCATAGTATGTTTTTTTTTTTTTTTTCCTGATCAGCAGTAAGTTTCATCTGGTAGTGGAAAAGTAACAACAATGGAGACCATGCAATATCAAAATTGTCACAATATCATATTCATCGTGTTACAAAATCAAAACAATATATGGTATGATAAAAAAATACCACTTTCACCCAATTCACATTATCATAACCTATGTATAGAACCTATGTATAGGCCATGATGCTATATAGTGCCGCCTAGTGGCAGAAAAAAACTCACATTTGCCATCTTCTGGCACGAGGTTAAAAAAAGGTTTGGGCACCCCTCTCCTACCTTTCATACGTTGGACTTCAAATTTGAGCTGTACCATTTAAAGACCAGGAACAGTAATTGGAAACAAAATTCTGACGTTTTCTAAATACAGTGGGCCCCCGTGTTACGAACTTAATCCGTTCAGCGGCTAAGCTCGTAACTCGAATTGGCCGTATGACAGGCAATCCAAACCTATGTTAATTAGTGAATGTGTGCAACGCGTGCAAAAACCTTAGGTAAAAACATCACAACTTTATACACATATTAAAAATTAGTAACATAATCTACTGTACAGTTAAATTAAATAACATGCATATACAAAGGCATGCATATAAAAAGGCATGCATAAAAAATATAATTTACCTTTGGGGCGACGTGACTTGAGCTGGTGGTGGGTGGAGGCGGAGGGGAGCAGAGACGAACCCGCAGATTTTTTTTCTTAAACGAAAACTGAACTTTTCTAAAATGAGAACATAATAGAAGAAGCCTCTCCATTTTGTTGTTGACCGAGGTCCGTCCCCTGGCAAGGAAATTCTTGCCCTTAGAAGACTTGCTTGCTTTCATAACTTCCTTGTTATTGAGAGTTGTACCAATCGTCGAGCGGTTACGGCCATACTCACTAGCAAGGTTAACTATGCGTGCGCCTCCTTCGTATTTTTTTATTATCTCCTGTTTCGTTTCTATTGTCATCATCCTCTTACTTCTTCCTTTACCGCCACTTGCAATTTTAGAAGCCATGTCTAACAGATAAAGTTTGCAAAGTCTTCAAAACACACCGACCAGCTCGTGCCATCAAGCTAGATGAAGGCGTTCGGCCAATAGCATATCGGCATTTCTGTGATTAACGTGACGCCGGCCAATAGCATCCGCATCTCCGTGACTGAGACCCTGACTGTGACCTTAATCGACCAATAGCATATCGGCATCTCCGTGACTGAGACCATGACTGTGACCTTAATAGACCAATAGCATATCGGCGTTTCTGTGACCTGCGAAAAAAGATGTTTTTGTTGATGCAGCAAAGCGAAAAAAATAGTGCGGACACACTGACCGGCATGTTGGATGGTTCGTAAGACGAAAGGTTTGTGCGTAAGAGGGGGACAAAAAAACTCTGCGGTCCACGTCGTAAGATGAAAAATACGTAAAACGGGGTTTGTAAACCGGGGACCCACTGTACTACTATGATTTATGGCCTTATGTTTTGGGTACTTGGGTGAAGAGAGCTGTCAATTGATAGTCACCTCAGAGTGTCTTGGCTCCAATGGTGGGGGGAGGATGCCAGTCAGACCTGGCAAACCCAAACATATTATGAGGGTTGACCACCAACCCGGTCTGTGGTGGTAAAGAAAGAGCTGAGTCTAAAGGCAAATGTCTCAATTCACCAGTCCATCTATGTTAGGTTTAAACAACCTAGAACATTTAATAAACAACAAACAGGAGGAAGACAGCAAGGTTTTCTTGCAAAAAGATCGGACAGCAGCCTGACCTTCTAAGATCTCCGTCCAGTCTGGTAACAGATCCTTTCCGCTCTCTAGTTATTCATTTGGGGTGGCCCTATGTACAAAAGCCATTGCTGCTCTAAAGGGTTTGGAGGGAGAGGGGTTGAAAACAATGCAAAAAATCATTTTGCGATAGTGGGGGGTGTCCGTGCGCTTCTATGCTGTGATGGTCTTTCTCAGAACACAAAGACAAACCCCCGGTGAGAGTCCATGCAGGCCTCATACTTTGTAGGGGGTGCAGGTGAGAGTCTATGCAATTATGCCCTCAGAGACGTGTCGTCTCCTCACACCCCCCATGTTATGCAGGGGGTGCAGGGGAAAATCTATGATGTCCTGCCCTTGGAGACGTGTCGTCTCCTCACACATGCTTTACCAACAGAAAATATCCATGTCTACCAATATACATGTTACAAAAACAAATATGAGATAAACTATATACAGTTATTCTAACATTCTAACATTATCTACATTCCTAGACTCACCTATGGTCACAAGCTGTGGGTCGTGACCAAAAAAATGAGATCCCAGATGCAAGCGGTCAAAATGGGTTTTCTCCGCAGAGTGTCCTTAGAGATCAGCTGAGAAGCTCGGCTAGCCGGGAAAGGCTCAGTGTTGAGCTGCTGCTCCTCCTTGTTGAGAGGAGCCAGTTGAGGTGGTTTGAGCATCTGGTTAGGATGCCTCCCAGGCGCCTCCCTAGTGAGGTATTCGGGGCATGTTCCAACAAGAGTAGGCCCCGGGGATGACCCTAGGACACGCAGGAGAGACTGTCTCTTGGCTGGCCCAAGAACGCCTAAGGATTTTCCCGGAGGAGCTGTACGACATGGTTTGGGAGAGCGAAGTCTGGGCTTCGCTGCCGAAGCAGTTTCCCCCGTGACCCGACCTTGAATAAAACAGTACAAAATGGAGGGAGGGATGGATACAAAGGTCCATTTGCTTGCTCACATTTAATATGTATCACAAGTCATTGCTTTAAATTATATATACACTATAAATATGGTTTTGTCACCACTCACAATGGAACAAAGCTTTACCATTCCGCCATTTTGAAACGAATAAGGCCGACCAATAGCAAACCAGCATCTTAGTGGTTCTGGGACACCAACCAATAGAAGACCAGTATCTTAGGGAGTCGAGACACCGACCAATAGCAGACCAGCATTTTAGTGACGCGTTGCAGCAGAGGCAGTTTGACCCCAACAGAAAATAAGAGCAATTACCTAAAAACGCCTCAAGAGTGTCAAAACAACTAACGCAACCAACCTCACAGGTCATGACAATTATTGATGTTAATCGTAAAGCGGGCTTAATGCCTTAAAGAGGGGACGAAAATAGTCAGTATTCCAGATCATAACTTGAAGGAAACGTAAGCCAGGGACGCCATAACCCGGAGGGTCACTGGAGTTGATGTTCTGTTCATCGTAGCACTTGGCTGCAATGGACTTTTTTGGACATTTTGGGATACTACACATCCAGACTAATTTTCGTAGGCCGATACATTCATAAAATATATATTATTTTCCACCTTGTCCGATGAGTGTGCAAAGTTTTTGTATATGTTTATGTCTAAGTCAGAGTAATAGTGTATAGCTACACTTTATATGGATTCAATAAGATCACAAACATACAGATAAATATTGGGTTTAACACAATTGTATCATAATAATTTAATCTTAAGGTGAATCTTGAGCCTTAATTTAAAAATATCAATGACCTCTGCAGCTCTGACATTCTCCAACTGTCTATTCCACTGAGGATGGCCATATACTTGGAACAGTGCCTCACCATGGGTCCTAGCATTGACTCTTACTAAAAGTAATTACTAAAACTAATTTAGGGATTGTGGTCCTCTAGCACCAGCCTTTTGAACTAAAAAATGGACCATAATGTCAATTAGGGTTGTTAGATAAAAGGAGATGTTAGTAAAGATGGGTTTTATAAATTAACAAAAAGATTAAAAATCTTATTTTCACACAGGTGATACTACAGAAGAGTGAAGTGGAGTCTGTGGTGCACAGACCTGGTGATTACATTCTCCTTAGTGCTGATAAGTATGAAATTAAGGTAATGCTGATTTCCTCCCTCTATTCACACCTGTTGAGATAAGAAGTTTCAACAAGTTTGAAAACTTGCTGTGGACATATGTTTTTGGTCCATATGCTTGATTCATACTTACAACCCCAATTAATCCTAGTGTTAAGTAGAACAGTGTTTTTCAACCACTGTACCATGACTACATAGTGTTCTGCGAAATGTCAAGTGTGCCGTTGGAAATCAAAATTTTTTGTTTTATTTTTAAAACGATGTTCCATTGTCAATTGTGAGAGCAGCGTGCTGCAATTTAATCATGTAATTATAATAAATACTCTTTTCCAATAAGCGGCAGCACTGTCCAATACAGATTAAGTCATTTTGGCCTGGATTGGGGTTGATACGCAATCTATGGATCAAATCGGACCTCCCCTATCCCATACTCTTCATTTCTGGTGTTAAATATGCAAGCTGTCCCATTCTTTGGATATCTTAACAATTAGCATTGCTAGTAGCTTCTTCGCTGCCATCTAGAAGATGATTATGATGGACGACTATTCCCCCCCATCAAAGCCAGCATACTACCATGTGGTGTTAGGTTTACCACACTAGCCTTCTATTCTCTTGGACTGTATGTCCAAGACAAGGTCCCACAATTCTGATGGAACAACCACAAAGTTTATCGCAGAATGACCTGGGATGCTGTGCCATGATCCCAAGTACGTACATGTATAAACACCATTACGTTCCAGGTGTCACTGTCATTGCCCACATCAGCATTGAAGTCCTCAACAAGAAGATGAAGTCCCCAACGGGAATTCTTTCTAGCACCCTCTCCAGGGACTTTCAAAAGGGTTACTCTGAAAATGTTGTTTGCTACACAGACACAAACAACAATCAGGACCCCAAAACCTTTCTGGGGTAAAGCCCAATAGGCAAGTACCGAGACGGGGGGCAATGGCTATCGCCATAAGTGCTTTGTGCCTTTTACTGTGGCCAAGTCAAGAGTGGAATAGATGAGTGATGAGTAATAGTCTTTTTTGGATCAGTTTTTTTTTTTTTTTTTTTTTTGGTCTTTAAAATTGTTTTGACATTGCAAAACATTGGCAAATTGAATGGGGTTGTAGTCTTTTCTATCCACAGTGTGTGTCATTTGACCGACAAGTGAATTATAGCTTCATCCTGATTTCGTATCGTTATCAGTTTTTTGTTTGTTTGTTTTTTTAAACATTATAGTTTATAAAATGAACCAAACACTAACTTGTCTTTTCAGATCTGGCCCATAGGAAAAGAAATTAACTGTAAATGCTTCAAGACTCTGTCAGTGTCAGATAACCGCAGCATCAGCCTTCAACCCCGTTTGCAGTTTGATGGACGCCACATTATTTGCAGTTCTGATGTGGGAGTATATCAGTGGGATTTTGCCAGTTTTGAGATTCTCAGGTAAAAACAAGTCTTGTTTAATCCAGTGTTTCCTGACTTGTTTTGATTATGGCTGGTACCAATGTTCCCTCTAAGACATTGTTCACATTGTTATTCCTCAAGTGGCTGGCATCTTGCATGTTTTCCAGGTTTCTCACCCCAACACACCTGATTCAAATGATTATCTCATCAGCAAGCTCTTCAGGATGTTGAAAATGATCTTAATCATTTGAATCAGGTATGTTTGAGAGAGAAGCACTGCAAGCATGCTCCAATTTGTGCACACGACCTCAACACCGGCCTACCTTACGTCATTTATGAAATGGTTTCAAAAGAT
>NC_142383.1:2037500-2042500 GCF_059441005.1 Hippichthys cyanospilos
GAAGCAAAATCCTACATTTAAACCACATTGAAAATATTAGGCTTGCATATGAAACTATGAAGTTGAGACAACAGTTTAACATTTGACCTTTCATTTACGGCTATCCAGAGGTGGGCATCTTACTTTTTTTTTTTTTTGCTGGTTCGACATTCGTCAGAGCCCCTGCGCCTTTCAATCGTCGTCGGTTCATTTTTTCAAGCCAGACAAAATGGTAATCGTCGATCCTTCAGTCCGTCGATGTATTTTTGCCCGATCTTCCACCTCCACTAAAGCGTGACAGTTGACCTTTTTTTTTTTCTGGTCCCTCATTCGTCAGGTGCTCGTCTACTTCTGACTGCACTCATGGCACACTGCACTCAAACAATTTTTTTTGTTTGTTTTGTACTTTTACTTCCTTGTAGTTCTATAATTACACTGCAATTAAAACACAACATAGTAATATATGTGTAACACAAAAACAAAGCCAGCTAAGGGGTTTAACCCTAGACTACAATACAACATCATGTTTATTAACCCGCATCTGAGGGAATGCGGGTGGGACAGGAGTGCAATTACCAATCATGTCTACTGGATGGTATTATCATGCTTTACATGATACTGAAGTAATGAATGTCAGTCCTCATTTATAAATGCCTGTCCTACAGCCACAGCTCCATTAACGTTTGTCTAAATTTGATCTGTCACATACACAAGTAAAACAATGTATCGTTGAGGTTGAATTTACTAAAAAAAAAAAAACAAATGTCTTCATGACACTTTATCTTGTTTATGATAATTAAAAAAAAAGTTCTATCTTGCATTGCCTGGCTAAGAGCCAATCAAAGAAAGAATGCAAATTTGTTCTGTACCCATTTTTTACTTGAAAGAGTGACTGCCTTGCAGTGGACACGCATCCCAGAAAGCTCTTATCAGCAAGTAATTTCTTTATGTAAAACATGTTTAAAAAGCTAAATAACAAAAAAATCTCTTAACACTTAATTCTAATAATTACTTGTAACTTTTAGTTGGCGAGATTGTGTACAGTATGGGTTTTGGCTTTGGAAAGCAGGAGTAAAAAAGGGACCAACTACAAATGTATCTCTGGTAAAGTCAACTGTTACAGCTGTGAATGACATGTTCCTCCAAAAAACTCACTAGCTGGGCGCTTGTAAGTCAAGGCACCACTGCATTTCAAAAATTCCGAGTTTAACTTCCTATCGAAGCAACCTAGTTAATTCACTCAACTGAACAGATTTTTCCACAGCTTGGTGGTGCTGTAAAGTGTCTTTTGTCACATTGACTGCAGGCTGATTGCAGTTTGGACTGTAAAGATTCAGCAATATAGCAGTCAGTCGAATTATATTTCGGTAAGCAAAAAGGAGCGTATGGACATCTGACGGTCTATCCTGGTGATTACGACAGATAAAAATTGCAATTCCAACATTTTTGCCTTTTTTTTTTAAGCATTTGTTGTTCCCTCGGCAAAACGTCCGTCCGTTGGCAACATACTGAAGGACAGTCCGTCACTGCTGACGAAGCACCCACCTCTGCGGTTATCTATATTGATGGAATGCTTAAGTTTGTCCTTACTTTTTTCATCATTGTTCATCTGAAATTTGACAAGTGTATTTTGCCACAAGTTGTGTTCTAACACATTGATTAATGTTAATGCTAATACTACAAAAAAGGATTTCCATATGAGCCCTAGCATAAAAGGTTGTATGCAAACATTGCAATAAATGTCACTAACCATTTGAATGCCATCTTCTGGGACAGGCTCCTTAATCTTTATAAAATAGTATCATGCTCAAAACGTTTATTTATTTTTTTTAATTTAAATTTAAAAGAAATACGCAGCTGAACTGATTGAGAGATCTTTTGTCATGGGGTTGCAAGATAAAAATCCTGACACTTTGAAGACAACAATAGAGTTTTCAGGTGTAACAAGCTATAGATTTTTTTAACAGGCTAAGTCAATCTCCAGGCTTATGCCCATTGATCTTAAGAGCTATACATACTCTTAGCGTATTTAGCTTATTCTTTCTCTTAACCAAAACAAGAAAATTCAGCCACTCTGTTGCTTCATCAATCATTTCATTCACTTACAGGTTCTTCATCGTTCTTCACAGTTCAGCTCATCTTTCAGGGGAGGGGAGGGAGCTTGCTGTGCACTTTACAGTGGATCCGGAAAGGAGAGCATTGCTGAGAATTTTGATTTATCCGGGATGTGGCAGAGCCAATATTTTCTCCGACAGCACCTATACGCTTCTTTTTTACACTGCGTGTCCCTCGCTTTGTGGCAATACTCGTGTGCCAAAAAAAAAAGAAAAGTTTCAATGTCGCAATCAAGTGGCCGATGCCGTGCTAAATACTGTGCTGTCAGTGTTGCACTATCGTTATCTTAGCACAGTAACTCGGGTTCAACAGCTGTTAAAAAAGGAAGCAAACGCTGCACATACCAGTTGTCCCAAGTTCTCCCTTCCGCCATTCTACAAGCCAGATGAGTGCTCTTGCTCGGCTCCGTTTTTGTATTGAAAGCTCAGCTGGCCGTGTTGGGTAGCTCCGGGTGAGCTTTGCAGCCGCCATGATTCATTCCTGCCATGTGTGAGCCGTTGAACGCTCCCAAAGCTGATGGGCTGACGCGACGCGACTAATGTTAAAAAAAATTTAACTTTTCGCGTCACGTGTAATTATCGCATCGCCCCACGCGTCATCGTGCAAACTCCATTGACTACAATACAAAACCATCCACTTTTGCCTCCATTGCGCTCCATCTAAATGCGGCATAGGCCTTCAGTAATTCAGCCCCCTCAGAAGCACACATACGTATTACTGAGCTACACAGGCTATTTCACAGAGCATTCAAACATCAATAAACCCGCATCAGCAATAGAAACGTATTACCTTACATTTAATACTGCCAGAACTTAAAATAAACAATAATAATTTAAAATTATTTGTCCACAAAGGTGCGGCATGTTGGCAACGGATGTGGGAAGGTGGATCCAAAATGGCAGGGAGGCAGGATGAGATGGGCTCAATAAAACAATTTATTACTCGCAGAAGCTGGGCAAAACACTAGAGCTCATGACAAGTGACACAAATTACACTAACGACAGACGCCAGGGAAAAACAAAACGAACCAAAAAGCAAAATAAGTCAAACTGCACAAAATAAAGCCACAACAGGCAAAACCCAGACAGAACGTGACACCCAAAGCAGGCAAGCTTTAACAAGATTGTACGCTAAATTACAAATCGCACTTTAATACATGAACATTTTATTTCTTTACCACTAATTGAATGTGAACAAAATAAAATTACAAAACCATTAAAAAAACGGAAAAAAAAAAATCAAATGCTCGACTCACCAAAACGCGTTTCTCCCAGCCCGCGCCGTGTTGATGCGAATGCCCTGGCTTCTGGCTAAGGCAGATTTGACACAGCATAGTGACACAAGTTGAATTCTAATAGGCTAAAAACGCTAACCTAAAAGTACAGTACTGCAAGGAGCGTAACCAAATGCTTATCAAATGACACAAAAACAACAGAATATGGAGAATAATTGTATAATACAGCCAGCCCCCTGCTTACGAGCATCCTGATTTGCGAACATTCCGTCTTACGAGCGTGGATCAGGGAGAATTTTGTCCTCCGCTTACGAGCAAACCTCTCGTCTTGCGAGCATTCCGTCAAACCAGTCATTGAGTATGTGGAAATGTTCTCGCCCTACTGTGTCAATATATTCAGCAGTTGCGTCATTTACAATCAGTAATAGATACTTATGGCGGTAACGTGAACGCTATTGGTCTTACAATCTCACACTGACTGTCTCACTCACGGTGTCTAAATATATTACCATTTAAGTGTAGTGTTTGTACAGCTAAAGGGAAAAACAGCTGACATGAAATTAAATGTGCCGATTGCAGGACAAAGAATTGTCATTGGTTTAAATGTGTGTTTTTTTTTAATTAATTGTCAATACATTCCAACCGTTTAAAAAAAAGTGTGAATAATTATCAGTCAGTCAAGGAGACGCCAATATGCTATTGGTCGATTAAGGTCACCCGGTCTCACTCACGGAGATGCTATTGGCCGGCGTCACACGTCAATCACAGAAATGCCGATATGCTATTGGCCGAACGCCTTTATCTCGCTTGATGGGACAGGATGGAAGGAAGTAGACAAAATGAGTGAAAAACGGAATGTTTTGAAGACTTTGCAAACTTTATCTGTTAGACATAGCTTCTAAAATTACTAGCAGCGGTAAAGGAAGAAATAAGAGGATGATGTTTTAGTATCTCCGTGATTTGCACCATGACTGAAAGAGTTACTGTAACACTGTAAGACCAATAGCCTATATGCGTTGCCGTATTAACTCAAAAGATTAATCTCTGCACCCTATTACGGGTGATGATACAGCGCCACATAATGGTTGCTAGACAAGATTGCATGTCAGGTTAGTCGGCGATCTCCCGATATGCATTGGGACAGCGTCATTGTTGCAATTTTGTGAGTTGTAACCAAAGGTGAACTGACGCTCGAACAAGCCATAAGAGTGCTGCCTAGTAAATGCAACACACACAACCACCTCTCCGCTTCCACCGTGCTCAATTCACGTCGGGAAAAACAGTTGACATGAAATTAAGTGTGCCGATTGCAGGACAAAAAATCGTCACAGATTTAAATGTGTTTTAATCAATAAGATGTCAATACATTCCAACCGTTTAAAAAAAAAGTGCAAATAATTATCAGTCAGTCAAGGAGACGCCAATATGCTATTGGTCGATTAAGGTCACCCGGTCTCACTCACGGAGATGCTATTGGCCGGTGTCACACGTCAATCACAGAAGTGCCGATATGCTATTGGCCGAACGCCTTTATCTAGCTTGATGGCACAGCTGGTTGGGATGGAAGGAAGTAGAGAAAACCCTGACTGAAAAAGTTACTTTGACACTGTAAGACCAATAGCATATCTGATTTACCGTATTAACTTAGAGCATTCATCTCTGCTCAACTCTG
>NC_142383.1:2045000-2075000 GCF_059441005.1 Hippichthys cyanospilos
GCTCTTTTCAAGAGGTATAGTTGGTTTAATCATTGTCAGTAGATCAGCAAAAAGATCTTGAGTGTTGGGATTGCCTTCTTCCGTTTGAGCTGGGCTTTTTTGTGTGTTGTGAGCAATGCTTTGGAAAGGAAGTGAGTGTGCAAGTCCTGAAGCGGGACGATTGCCGGTCGACTGAAGCAATGGGATATGTGACGAAGAATTGCCCGTCAGATAACTGGGAAAATGAGTGGAACTGTCAGAAAACTGTTGTTTATAGACGTCTGAGATCACAGGGAAAGGCTGCCTGTGGGTTGGATTATGGTGATAAGAACCAACTGGTGCTTCATAGACTGTGCTGAAAGGTGTCCACCCACCAGGCAAATATGGCATTTGAGAAGAAGAATGTCGAGAAGGACTAAAAACTGTTGGCGATATGTGATGGTGTGGTTGAAAAAGAGGCTTTGGGTAAGATTGGGGAGGGATTGTAGTTTTGCATGTTGACGAAAAGACCTCGATGTTTGTGTCATCCATTGTTGACATGGAACTAGTCCGTGGTGACTTGTTAAGGGGATCCAAAAGGCATATCAAATCCATGTGATCCTCTGCAACATTGGACCTGCCTGAGGTCTTACTCATGGATTGCTGAAACTTTTGACCCTCTGTTTTAGTCCTTTCATGATTACATGTTTTAGATTGAGACTGGCCATTAGGTGGTGCCGGCACAGTTCTGAGTTCAGCAGTCTTCCTTCCGTGAGGACGAGGTGTGGTAAAACAGTCTGGGCTGGAGAATTCTTTTGGTTCAAGGGTTGTATTGTTACTATTGTGGTCATTTTTCTGCGAGAGAAGTTGAGCTGATTGGGTTTTCTTGCATGTAGGAGGCTCCCAGGAAGGAATTTCACTTTGATCCGGTTCTACACTCAACAGCTTGTTGTAAGTGTTGGGGAGCTGCAAACACAAACATAATGTTAGCTTCTCATGGTTTCACAAGTGAACAAATAGGCAAAATGAAACAAATACATTTACACAAAATATATATGCCAATGACTTGCATAGGCCGAAACTTATCAAGTGACACAATATCAAAATCTTGATGAATAGCCAAGTAAAAGCCATCGAACACGTACACAAGCACAAGGGGTCTACAACCCATGGCTTTCACCCTTCTGTTATGACTTTATGTGACTGGAAAATATTGAGCACTTCCTTTAGATTTAATTTACTGTATTTCTCATTGAACAAGTCGACCCTCCCTTTTTTACTTCAATTTGGGTGAATTTCACAAAAACGTGTGTCGACGCCTGACTTTAGTGGTTACACATATCATGGCTGTCCAATTAAAACACATAGTGTGTGTTATTACAACTTTAAGACGCATTTCTTCATCGTATATCGAATAACATAATGTTGCGGTTATGGGGGGTGGGGGGGGGCAAACGAGGCAAGTGTGAGGCAATGTGCGTGTGAAGACGCAAATGCTGAAACTAATGTTACAACAATAAAACTATTTGAAGTTTCAATGCTTTTCAACGCTTTATTTTTTGACACAGTGGAATGTGAATTCATCTACAAGCCCTCAAAGTCATCATCACTATCTGACACGCCAAATAGCTCCTCCCATTTAAATCCCGGACGTAATCTCCTCCCTGCTTGTCATTTGCGCAAAGTCCTCTTTACTCTTCCATGGGTAGTCATCTTCGGACCCGTCCAATTTGTTCAAAATGGAAGTCTTTGGAGATGATTTGCTGATCATCTTACTAGGGACCTTTTTTACCCAAGCGACGACTGTTGTGAGATCAGAGCGTGGAACATTGCCCTTCGCTGTCTCTCCCACCCCACCTGCCGGCATCCATGCTGGCTTGGTCAAGCACAAGTCCAAGGGCTGAAGGAGACAAGTCAAGCCGTGGTTTCCTTTTCGTAATTGCATCAAAGTCCGCCAGAAAAAGTACCAACACAGCCTTTTCGTTGACAACAAAGTGGCAATAAGGCGGGCACTTGACGAAACTGCATTTGAAAGTGCAAACCATGATAGTACTTAGTTCAGATTCGCTTAATTGTTATTCAAACACATATGTGGAAAAAATTGGTCTGTTTTGAGTTATACGGTTATGTCGACCCCAAAATGAGGAAAAGAATAAACCCGACTTTTACTCGAGAGAATTACGGTATGTTTTATGTCTCTCTTCTCTTTCTCCCGCTCATTCGCTTCAACGTTGCTGGCACTGCACAAAATGCCAAATGTCTGGGCCCCAATGTTTACGGCTCTTGAAGGGAGGCCGCCTTATGGAACTACTTGCCATCTTGAATCTTTTTTTGGAGACTTGAATGGCTGATGTAAATAAAGGTTCCTTGCCTATGAAAATGTCAAGTAGCAACAGATCTCTTCAAACAAAAAATATGAATTCTTATTTCAAATATCAGGATTTTGGTTGTCCACATAGGCTACGTTCACACTGCAGGACTTAATACTCATTTCAATTTCTTTAATTTACTTTATTTTTTGTGACAACTGATTTTTTTTTGTAAGGTCATCCACTTAATGGCCCTGTCCTGCATGAGAATTGAGGATACCGTGACATCGCACACATGACATTAGTGTCAGTGGAAGTTCAAAAAGCTGTCATACTGGACACATTATGCTGTATTTTCAGTCTGTTACTTTTAAGGAGGAAATTGAGAAGGGGAAAAGTGAGGTTTAAGCCCATGGCGTTTTGTGCAGTGCCAGAAACGTCGAAACAAGCGAGAGAGAGAGAGAGAGAGAGAGAGAGAGAGAGATACAAAATATGGTACATCTTGCTCCCTCCACTAAGTTGGTTCCACTTCGTCCCCTACAGTTGATTGGGTTTTCCAACCTTCTCCTGCTTTTTCAGTGCAGAAGTCCTTCCCATGAGTAAAAGTAAGACTTCAGTGAGACTTCTGGGATGGAACTGAACAAGATGGTAGCATAGCGCCATGCTCCCAAGTCGAACTTGTGATTACTTCCCCCAAACTATGGAAATGAAAACCAAAATTTGACAAGAAATGAGAGGGGGACGAGGCCAGAGAAGTTTGAAGAAAAGAACGATGTCCAGGGAAAGAACACGAAAACGAGAACATGGGAGCAGACAACCAATGGTGATGCTAACTAACACCGCTGTTTACTCGAGGGACTTGCTGCGATCACGCAGTATTGGGACAAAATATGGTGTACTCTACAGTATTTTAAGAAGCATATTTTAAGAAGCATATTGAGTTATAAGATCCCGAGCACTGTGGAAGAACTATTTACAGTGGTGGCCGTCAGGGCCAGCAAGACCTTCTCTGATGGCCTAATATAACCGGACATTATCCTAACTATAATGGTCTATAATATTTATAATATAATATATAATATAATATTATAATTATAGTAACTACAATAAAAGTCAATTTCATTTTAAATTTATTTTTACTAAATGTATATATTCTATATATATAATTATTCTCCATATTCTGTTCTTTTCGTGTCATATTATATCCATATGGTTACACTCCTCTTGAGTGCTGCAGTTTTAGTGTAGAGTTTTTAGCCAATTAGAATTCAGCTAACACATGTTGCCAGGCAGACTTATGATTTAATTTTTAGATTAGATTATATATATATATATATATATATATATATATATATATATATATATATGAAAAAGTACAACTTCAGTGCTCTCATTTGCGTCCCTTGTCAAATCAGTGTGCAACTTTGTCCTTATTGCGCAGATTTTGGGACCCCAAACATTTCTGCTGGGACCCATCGTTTTTTAGTACGAGTCTCAGGAGGCAAATGGTAAATGGTAAATAGACTTTCACTTATATAGCGCTTTTCTACCTTAGGTACTCAAAGCGCTTTACACTAACTAGTCATTTACCTACTGATGACGCAGCATCAGGAGCAACTAGGGGTTCAGTGTCTTGCTCAAGGACACTTAGACATGGTCTTGATGGTCGGGGGATCGAACCCACGACCTTTCGGCTGGGAGACGACCACTCTACCACTAAGCCATGCCGCCCACAAACAGTAAAATGAGGGAAAATGAGCATTGGAACTTTTAATATATGAAAATCAAAAGATCTAAAGATGTTTGAAAACAAAGTTGAAAAAAAATTAAAAAATAAACGTACAGAGCAAGAAAATATTTTGCAAAAATATGGTCTGTGCTAAAAGTAATACTGTGTCTCTGACCTGACTGATGAACCTGGCTTGAAGCTTTTCATAGGCTTGTAGACGCTTCAGGTCTTCGAGGCTTTTGGCCAAAGGTAGTGGTTGGTTATCAGGCTCATCCAGACAGCTGAAAAAATTACCTAGTATGCCAGTATTGGAGAGGTTCTCTGAAACCGGGCTGGGGCTTTCTCTACTCAAACTAGAATCATGTCGTTTATACTCAAGCTCTCTTTCTGAGTAGTATTGCTGTGACCTGTGGAAGACATGCCACAACTCAATGAGACTGTATCAATACAAGTCACGAGTATGTCTGAAGGCTTAATTTAGGGACTTTTTTGTTTCAAATACATAAAAAAAAAAGTTAAAAAAAAAAACACTAGAAAATTTAGTTGGTATAAGGGAAAATTACTTAGAGTGCAGATCAAAGGTTTGGGAATCCAAGGCAAAATGTTACATGCTCAAAGAAACCAAGGAAAAATCTAAAATACATCAAATTTTCTTATAATATATCCCAAAAAGACTTTTTTTTTTTTTGGAAGTTGAGGCACCCTGCTGAGGTAATATCTTGTATTGCCACAATAGACACTTATAAAAACTTGCTTGTAAATACTTTTTCAAGCCAGTCTTTTACTTCTTGTCAGATTTATATGGTGACAGATATGGTGATTCTTATATAAAAAGTCCAGTTTTCTGGGATTTCTGGGGTGTCTATTACATATTGCTCTTTTAAGGTCTGTCCATATATTTTAATTATTTTGAGGATTGTTTTATTGAACATATAGAGACAAACCAGTCAAAGAAAAATGATCATCAACTGATATTACAGTTCAGTGCGGTTTAACTTTTTGGATCATTTTGGGATTCTTTTTCGCTGGATGGATTTCACGAAATCTTTATGTATGTATGTGTGATAATGCATGCGCGCCCAGGCCCACACAGACTTGTTCTCAGGACAGCAACAAAATACACAGCGATGTCTTATAAATTACAAAATAGATAATGCATTGTTAGTATCTCAAATATAGGACACATGTAAAAATGACATACAGTACCCTTCATTTTAGGGTCAAATTCTGGTATTTTCTCTGTTGCATGTATAGGACGTACCAACAGTTTGGTGACAATGTGAAAACTATAGCAAAACACAATAAATCTAATCTTTGTAAATTACAGTAATCCCGTTTATCGCGGGGGTTACATTCCAAAAATAACACGCGCAAAGTGTCCCCTCAAATTTGTCAAAAAAACGCGAGATCGGAGAAGAAAAATCTGGGGCAAAATGTTTACTTGTTGATCTACTACAGCTGAGATAAAAACGCAGGTTGAATATGGACAATATGTACACAAGATGGACAATTGACCATTACTTTCAGTTCGTCAGAAATAAAGAAAAGAAAAATATAATAGTTTGGTGTACTTTGTGCGTGACACCTAAAAAAGCTGTTTACTTCGTGAAATGGGACCAGTAGTAATTATTATTATTAATAATAATAATAATTTGACAAACCATTTAGAGCGGTGCGATGAAAAAAAAAACGGAGGATTGTGCTTGCTCGCTGAGGGATGACACTTAGATATTAAGAGGTTAGAAGATTCATTAGGAGATATGCTGCCGCTTTTCACAGTGAATTCACCAGCAATTCAAAACCTTGTCAGCAAGATCCCTGTCGTAACGAGCAATAAAGTAATCTAATGCTAATTTTCACGGTACAATTGTTATTGCTACAGTGGAAAACCGATTTACAACGTCCCTGGCTTGTGTTATTTTCACCTTACGATGTCGACCACTGCGTTTTTTGTCCCCTCTTTACGCTATTTTTTTCATGTTACAACAAAAACTCCTCAAACATGGCGATCAGGGTGCATGCGTGACCCGGTGAGTCACTCCGCACTCATACATCCAAACACTGCCTAATTCACCACTACTTCTGCTATTGGTCGGCGTCACGGTTTCCAAAATGGCAGAACGTTAAAGCTTTGTTCACCTGTGAGTGCCTACAAAAACATATTTATAGTGCATTTTAGTGCTTAATTCAAACTTGAATTGGTTAGCTATGGGTCCCAAGGTTGCTAGTGATGTTAAAGAGAGAAGTAAGAAGATGATTTACATGGAAACGAAGGTAAGGATAATCAAGAAATATGAAGAAGGCGAAGCTAGGCTAGGCTACCCTCACTATAGAATATGGCCATAACGACCTCTAATGTCACCTCAAATGTAAATGTATTCTTTCAATATGTTTTATTTACGATGTTATTTAATTGTATACATGTATATTATATATAAGTGGCACTCACTGTACTATTTTGATACCAATTTTTAATATGTATATCCAATTTTGATGTTTTTACCTAGGGTTTTACACTCCTTTGCTATTTAACTTAACATAGGTTTGGATTGCCCACCATATATCGAATTCACGTTACAATCCCAACTGCGGAATGGATTAATCTCGTAAACCGGTGGCCCACTGTAATAATCTGAATAGTTCTGGTCAATGTGTATCAAGATGATACACAATAACAATGATGTAGGCTAGCTAGTAACGTTAGCTCAACCGAAACCATCTATTTTTGAAACATATGTCTCTAACCTATCAAACTGATCTTGAATTTTAATATTAACATTGAAATCATGAAATGCATGAACTGTTTTTACCTACAGCATAAACAGTGCATCATTATGCTGTGAAGCTAAATTCTAAAGGGATTAAAATACATAAAAAGGATTTTGTATTTTGTCTTTAAAGGTTTGCAATACAATACAGATGAAATTATTTGTACAGGTTTTAGACTTGAGCCAATCTTTCACTGGATGAGCGTAATGATCTACATTTAGAATGGCAAATCCACAATTCCAGTTATGGTGGTGAGTGTATTGGATTACATTTCAAATACATTAATAGTGTCATGTAACTAATAACTTTGAAATGACAGTAATAAGAAATAATGCATGACAGTTTTGAAGTAACTTGCCCAATACTGGTGAACAGTCAGGGAACATCCAATGTAACATTGAATGCGCTTGGAGCAGTTGTTTTTTCCGTTACAACCTCGCAACGAGGCTTGAGTTCTTTTTGCCAACAATACCCAAAAATGCACACCCTCCATGTTCCACCAAGTTTATGTTTCTGTGTGTATATGCCAAAAGACCACAATTAATAAACGGAAATGGAATACCTTTCCGTGTTCTCTAACCAGTGCACCCTTAATTGAATCAGATGAGACAAATTTGGTTGTCTCCGTTTTAGTAATATTCCTGTGTGTGAACATGGATGGACTTGGGAGCTGGTTCAGTTAGCTCACTTCTTTTATTGAAAATATTGCCGTAACAACTTCAGCTAACGTGAGCTGCTTTTAGCTGCAATAGGCACTGGCTGCTAACAGTCAACTGACGTCCACCCTCTTGCTCGTCTGTATTCTAAGTAAGAATACGGCCGATGTAAAAATGCACACCTGTGCATCAAAACTCATCTTATGTGACTGACCGAATCAATCTTCCTCAAATGGTGTCTGATAAAAAAAAATTAAAAAAAAACCTCTTCCTTTGAAGTTAACGTTTAAAGGTTGCACCCATACTTTTGGTCTTCATTTTTTGGGGGGAAAAAAAAGTGTGTATAATATCTGGGGAATTAAGGTAAATCATTTTGATGGCTTACTGGTTGTGAAGACTTTTCAGACTTTCATGACTACTATTCTTCTTCAACAGCATGGGTGATTGTGACTGCAAAAAGGAAACAATAACAAACACATGTAAAGCAAAGAGTAAAGATTTTAAAGTATTCAAACTCCACACAATTAAAAATGTAGAAATGCCATTTCAGTAGTCTTGTTATAGATGTATGTATGTACGTATGTATATGGAGCAACTGCTGATGACCAACCACCAACCACGAACAGAGAGAAACTAGAATATTGCATCAGGGTATATGGTAGTGACTCCACTTCCTGAGAGTATTCAGGAAAAAACACTTTGAGGAGTAAATTATGGTGAACTACCATTGAGATAATAATAGCATGTTGCATCAGGGTGTGGTACGCGAGGTGCACTGTGGCCAACAGTGATCTACACCACGCAGAAATATCACTGGATGCTCTCAACTCTCCCTGGACAACATTGCCAGCTCTCACTACATTGTGCCATGTGACCAAAGAAACAGATTTAATAAATGATGGGCCAGCAAAATGCCGATGATGATAGTTTGTCTATATATTGGACAAAAAAAAAAGGCATTTGCATTGTCAAGTGTACTATATTTTGGACAAACACAAAAATACGTACTAGTCCAAACTTCCAGTGCCTTCTGTGTTCATCCAATGTCTGTGGTGGCCCTTCACTCGTGACTCTAATTGCAAGGTATTCATTATCCCCAGCAATGATTCCTGATCCACTATCCACATTTTCCTGCAACGTGAAAAGAAACAAGTTAATGTATGATGTTCTGACTATGTAGTACATTAGGTAATACAGGGATCAAACCCCACAAAAGTTGTGGATTCAGAAAGTATGATATAAAAAATATTAATACTTTTTATAGTTAATTGAGGTTCAAATTTCCTGAATTAATGTAAATGCAATGTTTTCCAGACTTGGGCAAAGCACAGCTTGGGGGCCATAAAGTAAAAGTAACAATGTATCATTTTTCATTGTATCACTTTTTTTTTTTTAATTTTGCTTTTATTTTATTTAGTCAAGTTTCCGCCCAGATTCGACAAATACGCATGGTAGGAAAACATGACGAAAACATTTTTGCATAGGACATGATAACAGTGAAGGTAGGATGGAACGGAAGATTGACAGGCAGATCAGTGTAGCGTCTACTGTGATACGGATGCTGTACTGGTCTGTTGTGGTGAAGAAAGAGCGAAGCCGAAGTTCTTGATTTACTGGTCAATCTACGTTCCTGCCCTCACCTATGGTCACGAGCTGTGGGTCGTGACCGAAAGAACAAGACCCAGATACAAGCGGCTGAAATGAGTTTCCTACGCAGGGTGTCCGGTCTCTGCCTTAGAGATAGGTTTAGACGCGGGGTAATCATGGAGGGACTCAAGTGTCGAGCCTCTGCTCCTCCGCATTGAGAAGAGCCAATTGAGGTGGTTCGGGCATCTGGTTATGATGCCTCCTAGACGCCTCCCTGGTGAGGTGTTCCGGACATGTCTCAAACGGATGAGGCCCTGGTGACGACCCAGGACACACTGAAGAGACTATGCCTCTTGCCTGGTTTGGGAATGCCTGGGATCCCCCTGGAGGAGTTGGACATAGTGGCCGGAGAAAGAGAGAAGTGTAGGCTTCCCTGCTAAAGTGGCTGCCTTCGCGACCCAACGTTCACCTGACCAGATGAATGAATGAATGAATGAATGAACAAACAAACGGACGGACGGACGGACAGTCAATCTGCCTTAAAGCTTTCTGGCCCGGATTTGTGTCTGCCATGTTGATTTATTAGCTATATACGGTTTTATAAATTGATATAAAAAAGAAATGATTCATAATGATAAATCCATTATTATAAACCCAGCTTTACTAATTGTGAATGCCGAGTAAATACTGTATGTACAGTAGATACAGTATGGACACTTACCTTGTGTTTAAGTCGGCTCTTTACTTCCTTTATGCCCATTTTGGCATGGTCCTTAGCCTGTCAATGAAGCCATACTACAGCAAAGAACTATTGAATGAACATATGTTTTGAGCATGTACTTACAAATTTGTAAACGGTCTTCATGGCTGGGTTTGCTTTGGTCTTCACTGTGTTTAAGATTGCTCCACTCCCTTTCTGTTAGGGGACATGAGGATGATTCAAAAACACATTTGCATTTTTACATAATGTTGTTTGTTTGTCTTTAAGTTATGGGAAAGAGGGGGGCGCATTTCTTGGGGATGGAAAGCAAGATTCACAAGATAGGGTATAAATTTATCACATTAAATCATAGATGTCAAACTCAAGGGCTGGGCGCCAGATTCTTCCTGCCATCATTTAATCTGGCCCGTGTAAAAAGAAAAAAAAAGAAGTAAAATCAGTAACGTCATATTTTTATAGAATTGTTTCAGTACTCTATTTACCGAAACCTGAACACTCTCTAAATATTATTAATATTATATTAATTCCTGGTCCGTCATTGTCAAGCTGCAATTTTTCAAGCCAAATCAAACTGTAATCATCGTTGTGCCAATCCGTTGTTATATTTTTTGTCCACACTTCCATCATCTATTCATCACCAAAGGAGGCCGCCATACAAGTTTTTCAAGTTAAATCAAACTAACTGCCAGTCCAACTGGCAATTACCCAATTTTAGGGGGTGAAGAAAATAAGCATTGATACTCCCTTAGACTGTTGCCAAGAAAATTAGGCGGGTGATATAATATAACAACCTATGTCTACATATTTAAATATTATATACAGTAGAGCGAATAATTTCATGGCTGGCAAACACTGAATCGGAACTTAGCTGGCTCTCTCCTGCTTTTAAATGTATACAAAATCTTTTCTCTAAGTCATCCTACTCTGTCTTTGTTTTCATAGTGGTATTTAATAGGCTTCTTCTTCATCCTTTTGATATATAAAGTGGCTAATGCGTGCATGAGAACTACAATGGAGAGAAACTTGGGCTTCTCTGCTGAAGTGGATGGACTATGGATGGAAAAATACTTAGCAAGTCCTTGTAATAATTTGACAGGATTCTTAGTTTTGACAAGTGTTCAAGTATTCCAAGTATTCAAGTATGAAAAGTATTCCTGAGCTTTTTGTACATTTCCCAATCGATTGGAATAGTACGACTATGCTATTGCCATGCTTTATCCTATAGTTGACATTAATGTATCAGCTACCATTTTAGCAGATTAAGTAAGCGCAATTGTAAGAAAAGGTGTAGAAATGGAGAAAAGGTGTAGCTATCACATTTTGAACTGTATGATGATGTTTACAACTACCTCCACAAACATTTTGAACATTTTATTTGAACTAAAAATTGGCAGTTGTCTACTTATTGTACAAGACATTATAAAATTCTGTCAGGTATGCCGATGTGTCTGATTTCACTCACCTTCACAGTAATGAGCCACTGGTGATAAGATGTATCATTTCCTACAGAGAGAATTGAGAAAATATTTATTTATTTATTAAAGTAAATGGACATTTAGGAGACTCCGTGATGATTTTGGAAATATGGACAAGTCTCTATTTAATACTCAATCGGAATAAGTGCAACAAGTAAGTGATTAGAACATGTTCAATTTTTTTTCAGGACCTATACATTCTAGGGAAGGGTTGGGCAAATGACGGCCGCGTGCCAGATCCAGCTTGTTGGGTCTTTTTAATCCAGCCACCCTAAAATGGTACAGAATTACGGTTTAATGTGAATGATTGTGTTCATTTAATTTTGACTTGTAATATTGGGCATTTCAACGCCAAGTGGCAGAGTAGGCAGAGTGACTGATTTTGATAACTTCGAGGATATTCACAAAAAAACAAAAAAAAAAACAAAAACCTTGAGGTTTTAAAAGAATATAACATCAGCCATCACTTTTCCACCAAGCATGCTAATCACGCCAGCTACTTTTGAACACAAGAACGTACGGCTACTGCTGACAGGTTGGTAGCTAGGTTGTAGGCTCAGCAACACACCTTTATTCAAGCAACTGCCATCCAAGAAGCAAGCACAAAGACAAGGTTTTTACTGGCATTCAAACTAGCAAAAGCCAGCAAGCTTTTCCACAAAGGGGAGTTTCTTATAGCCTGCATAGTACAGACTGCAAGTATATCCTGAGAACAAGAACACATTTGAAAGAAAAAAAAAATTATCACGCAGGTCACTGACATGCCGTATTGAAGTAATTGATGAACCGTTAACTAGTAAGCTAAACAAAAAGCGGGGTCATTTTCATTATATTTTTTGGCATTGGACAGTGATATAAAGGAACCGCTCAACATTCAATTTTTATTCAGAGGGATCGATGAAAATTTCGAGATAGGGAAGGAGTTATTGGATATGAAATCACTGAAAGGCTGATTTATTTAACATCGTATCCACAGTCATATCAGGGCACAAGTTACAATGACTTTCCTTGCCAACATTAGCACAGATGGATCACCAAATCTGACAGGTTGCTCAAGAGAATTCAGGACAGGGTGAAAGAGGACAACTCTGAGCAGGAGGTAATTTTCCTGTCGTGAAAAACTTCACCAAGAAGTACTGTGTAAATCATGGGTTGCAGCTTGACCACATAATGAAGCAAGTTGTGACTCGTTACATTTATTCAAGCGAGGGGCCTTAACCATTGTCAGTTTATTCATTTTCTTGAGGAAACTAACACTGATCACACAAACATATTTTGCCATGCTAATATCCGCTGATTAAATTTAGGAAAAGTGTGTCAACTTGTGTGGTAGCTCAAACAGGATTTAATTTCATTTTTGAAGCTAGTTGAAAATACTGTCTGGAATTGAATGACAGATATGCTCTGTGATTTATGTTTTACTGTGGACATACTAACAAATGAATGAGCTGAATGTGAGGCTACAAAGGAACAGTTGATGGATGAAATGCAAGCAAACATGATATGATATGAAAACCTTTATTTTTGAACTTAAAATCAAGCAAAACAAACAAAACAAAAACTAAAATATACAATCCCATTTTTGTATGAATAAACACTAATAATTTAACACAAAAACAACAACAATATCAATATGAGTATTGATCTTCCCATAAGTTCAAAAAAGGAGTAGGAAGAAGTAAAAAACTTATATACTCCTACCCCCTTCTTATTTAATAATATTCAATCCATCGAATAGAACAAACAAACAAAAAAAGCAAAAAACGATAGCAGACCGTCAAATCCCACAACATATCGAGCAGCTACTTCCACAACAGAAAACACAAATAGCACTACCAATGAGCCCAGAGGGATTCCAACTACCCACATGGAGCTCATCATATGTAGTAATCGAATCATTACAAACACCCTGGTGTCGCCTGCCCAAGCGACATTTATACAAGTTTGTTCTCAGTTTTGTTACAAGGTAAGACAAGAAATATGTATGTAATAATGTAAAATGTAATTTTGTTACAAGGCAAGAATAAGAAATATATATGTAATGAAGATAATAAAAAAATTAGCCTAAGAAATGATTGATCCTAGGATAGTCCATAAGACCCATCCTCTTCTCTCTAACCTTTAAGTATTTCATTTTTATACCTTTTCTTAAATTGTACCATAGTAATGATTTGTTTTGCGTTCCTGGTTCAGACTGTTCCATAAGTTTACTCAACAGATTGTTATACATTGACTTTTTATAGTAGTGTGTACAAGGATTTTCTTTAAGTTGAGCTCTCCTCTCAATTTATAACCTCCCTCTCTATCAAAAAACATGCTTTGTGTGTTCACTGGTAATAAACCATTTATCGCTTTAAAAATGACCTGGGCTGTTTTGAAGTTCACCAAATCTATGAACTTTAATGCTCTTAACTGTAAAAATAGAGATTTTGTGTGTTCCTAATATCCAGCATTTTTCACTGTCCTAATTGCTCTTTTCTGCATTATGAGATCTGGTAAAACCAGTGAACAATACAATGTGTTTAAGGCCCTTTGATCTAGAACACAGGTGTCAAAGTCAAGGGCCCGGGGGCCAGATCCGGCCCGCCACCTCACTTTTTGTGGCCCGTGAAATGCTGATTTGACTTCAAGTTTCTGACTAAAATACCAAAATTGCAAGTTGTCTTTAACTTTTTAAAAATTTGGGGGAAGAAAAACAAAAATGTTCTTATTCCCCAAATCTCTTGAACAGTTTTTGTTGGCTTCTGATTTCAAATCTTGGTAAATGTGTGACGAACACACTTCATATTTATTTGAATTCGCAGTCATTACGGCCCTCCTACAGAAGCTATAACTACAATGCGGCCCAAAAGAAAAATTTGTTTGACACCACTGATCGAGAATATGTTTTGATTTTCCCATTATAGAAACATTTCTTAATATCTTAGCTCTTAAATAAGCGATATGGGGTTTCCAGCTGATTTTGTGGTCTAGTATTACACAAAGAAATTTGATTTTGTATACTCTTTCTATTATTGTATTATCTATCAATACTGATGTGTGTGTGTGTGTGTGTGAATTTTGTGGTTTTCAAAAAATTTTGGTTTTGCTCAAATTCAATGATTTATTTTTGTTCTGTTATTTTTATTCAAATTTATTTTTGTCAAACCATTTTTTTAATGCTTTGACTCTGCTTGACCATCTCTAAAAGCAGCTGCAAATTGTCCTCAGAACAGAACATATTAGTGTCGTCAGCAAATAAGACAAATGTTAAAATCTGTGAAACTTTACATATGTCATTAATATAGGGGATGAACAGTTTTGGGCCCAGGATTGAACCCTGAGGTACCCCACACAATAGATCCATTACTGATGACTTGTGCTTACCCAACTTTACAAATTACTGCCTGCCCATCAAATAGCTTTTCATCCATTTTAGCCCTACCCCCCTAATGCCGTATCTTTCAGTTTTATCTAATAATAAATTATGATTTATGGTGTCAAAGGCTTTCTTCAAGTCTATAATTATTCCTGTTGCATATTTCTTTTTATCATTACAGTTTGTGATCTCTTCAATTAGTTCCATGAGAGCTAGGGATATACTTCTGTTTGCTCTAAATCTATATTGGCTGTCAGCAGTTTGTGCTTTTCAATGAATGTGTCCAATCTTGTGTTGAATAATTTTTTCTAAAATCTTGGACAACAGTGGAAGCAATGAGACAGGCCTGTAATTCGTAGTCATGTTTGTCTCTGGATTTGTACAATGGTATTATTTTTGCTACTTTCATTTTACTAGGGAATCAGAGCCTTCAAAACCAAGATGATTTTCTTTTTGAAGCAAATGTCACACAATTCTCCATGCTGGCTATGTGAAGAGAGGCCCTACAACATGTGAAAAAATACAGAAAATCACTGAATAACTCTCATGACAATTCTGCCATCAGTTTTGTGATTTTGGAAAAATTGACAGGGTACTTCAGCTGGTGTCATGTCCCTTCTCACAAGACCTGGAAACGGTGCCACAAGCATGCAGTTTTAACTGATTGAATGTGACATTGTGTCAAAGAACAAGTTAAAGGGGATGATTGTTTTCCCTTCACTGTACTTTCTGAGAATGCTCAGGAAAAGCCACATTGGGGAGCAGCTTCTGGTGACATTGTACCGAACCACCATTGAGAGCATCCTATCATATTGCATCATGGTGTGGTATGCACTGCAGCCAACAAGATAGTTCTAGAGGATGATCAACAACGTCCAGAAAAATCACTGGATTCCCTTTGCCCTCCCCGGACAACATTGCCAGCTCTCTGACCAAAGCAAGAATCATTGTCAGAGACAAAACTCATCCTGGCCATCATGCCGTCAAACTGTTGCCCTCTGGTCGGTGATACAAGGTGGGGTCAAAAAAGCCGACTGAAAGGAGTCAAAAACAGGTTTTCCCCTGAGGCAATTATAATAACAATTGAATTTATTGTAGTTATTGTTCATAATAATTTGCACCAATCTGAGAAGGGCTTCCAATTCCACCAGGACAGTTGACCAATGTAAAACACCCTCAGGGCCCTCGAGGGTGCATCAGAGTTCAAAAATCTCGTCTGCATGTGTTTTGTGGACATGGAAAAGGTGTTTGACCATGTCTCTTGGGGAGATCTGCAGGAGGTGTTTTGGGAGTTTGGGGCACTAAACTCCTTGATATAGGCTGTTTGGTCCCTGTAAGACTGATGTCAGAGTATGGTCTGTGTTGCAGAAAATAAATCGGACGAATTTCCAGTATGGTCTGTGTTGCCGACAATAAATCGGATGAATTTCCAGTGCGACTGCCTTTTTACAATGATTCTGTTCATGTTGGATATGGATATGAATAATGTTCATGCCAATAAGGTATTAATTACATTCCAAGAAATTTCTTATTCACGTATGTTAAACAAATGTTACTCTTCCATCAATATGATTTCTTACTTGACTTGATTTGTGTTTATTGATTCATACATGTGATTATACATTTGTCACCTATTTATAATGTATTACAGTTTATTTACACATATATCTCATATCTTTTATGTTGTGTTAGTAATGATTGTTGAGGTCATTTCAGAGGGCAGTCATCAACAGCACTATTGGGAAAAAGCAACATGTCAAATTCCCAGAGCCACTCAAGGACCCCTCTGGAAGAGGAAGTTGTGTTCTGGGAAATATTTGCAGTTGTTGACCTGAATGTTTGATTTACTGAGATAGTTTCTGCATATTATATTGTGTCACACTCACATGCGCTTATCTTTCCAAACACAGTCACACATGTCGAAACAAACGTGCATTTCATACTTTTGGGTTCTGGCCACACACGCCCCCCTGAGCACTTTTGCCCTTTAGGGCCAGAACCTTCATGTAACTTAGGGACCTCTAAGATAATAAAGGAAGCAGACGAGAGGGACGGGCCTCAGAGCGCGGTAGAATTGCAGTCTTTGTGGTCCTGAATCATTTTCCTCATGCATGAGCTTAAATATGCCTTCTCTCTTTCTTTGTGAGCCATTGGTTTTTACAAATGTCTACTCAGTAAACCTGACAGTTCATAACTTTTATGGACAGAATTTCTAGGTGTAGTCGAGGTGTTGATGTTGTCCAGCTTGGTGATTGTATCTCTGATTTTTGTAAATGATGTGGCACAGTTGGCTTCACCAAGCCATGATCTCCAACTTTCACAGGAGCAATTTGGACCAGAGTATGAAATGTTTGAGATGAAAATCAGCACCTGAAAATTTGAGACCATGGTCTTCAGTTGGAAATCAGTGGAGTGCCTTCTCCCGATGGGGGCTGATCAGTGCAATGCCTACCGTGATGCAGACTCCGTATGGGTTTGTAAAGGTGAAGAAGGAGCTGCGGCGAAAGGTGTAGCTCTAAATTTACCGGTCAATCTAGGTTCCAACCCTTACCTATGGTCACTGGCTGTTTGGTTGTGACTGAAAGAACAAGATCCTGGACATAAGCTGGTGAAATGAGTTTCTCTGCAGCGTGTTTGGGTTCTGGGCTCAGAGCAGAGCTGCTGCACTTTCACACTGAGCGGAGCCAGATGAATTTGCTCAAGCATCTGATTCATATGCTTCCTGGGCACCTCCTAGATAGAGGCCTCCCTAGTAAGGTGTTATGAGCGTGTCCCACTGAAAGGAGGCCTCTGGGACAACCCAGGACATGCTGGAGAAATTATGTGTTCTGGCTGGCCTGGAAACTCCTAGAAGAGCTATATGATGCGACTGGAGAGAACCAAGTCTTGGCTAACCTTCTAAAAGCTGCTGCTTTAGTTGATGCCTTCCTTAATAGACTATCCGGTAAGTGACCCGCTACCAGGTATAACACCTCCAAAGGCCACCTTTATTCATTGTTTGAACAAGACAACAGGCCGTAGACATACATATCAAAGAATCCCTGGCAGCAGGAATGACATGTCCTTCCTCCTCTCCGACTGGAGCTAGGATCTTTTTTGTGGACAAGGAGTACACTAAAAGGCCATGCATCGACTACCTGGGTCCAAGAAACATCATGAGGAACCGATAACTGCTACGCTTGATGACTGATCCATGTTTGAGCTTGAATGTGCCTCACAATTTACTAAGCTAGATCATTAATATCATATGGTAAGACTCTGTGAGGGGGACGAGTAGAAAACAGCATTCAACACTCCGACTCACCAATGACCCAGCCACTTTCCAAGCCTTGGTCAATGACATCCTGAGAGACATGCTTAAGCAGTTTGTCTTAATTTACCTTGATGACATCTTTACATTTTACATAACATCGCAACTTCTTTGAGTTTGTTTAAAGTCAGGAACACCTGTGCATTTATTTTTTATTTTTTTTAAATAAACGGTGTTTGCAATTTAAGACGGTTTAACAATTACAAAGATCCATGAATGCTGGCTCACCTGCATAATTGCCATTGTTGATCTCCTCCTCAAAGATGTCACTGAAACCTTCACCAGTGTTTAATAGCTCCAAACGGCCATCAATGAACTGTAGTTGCAAAAACAAGTTACTTTACTTAGGTATTATAACACTGTTTTCATATGTTTGGTATTCAACTTCAAAGATAAGTAAATATGTCAATGTTTATTTTCAACAAAAAAACAATAATGTAAGGTCTCAACTTTCAAGTCTTTCAAAGCAGCCAAAGAGTTCAAATTGTAATTGAAATGTATGAAAATAAAAGATTAGTAGACAATACACAATGTTGCTTTGGACTTCTTTAATCGACAAGCTATCGAGCGCATCCCTGTGTCACTAAAGAGGCCATAGTCCCTCGTTTCCAATGTCAGTTGGGTGGATAAAGCCAACAATTATACTATAATGTAACGGGTCTGAAAATGAGTACTCGTGGAAGAGTAACAAGGATGTTTGCGCAAATGACAAGCAGGAAGGAGAATACCTCCGGGATTTAAATGGGAGGAGCTATTTGTGGTGTCAGATGCCTTTGAGGGCTTTTCAACAAATTCATATTCATACTCTGTGTCAAAAAAAAAATAAAGCATTGACACGTCAAATTGTTTCACTGTCGCAACATGTAATAACTTTTGATACAGCCCCAAACGATGTTTAAAAAAAATTAAAAAAGATTGATAGCTGCATTGGAAATGTAAATGAAATCCCTTTTGATGCATCACTTTCAACAGAAAGTCTTGACAGTATTTTTTTAATAACTACATAATGTATACAATGTAAAATTACTTGCTTGACTGATTATTACTGTTTATTGAGTGAAAGTAAAAAAAAAAAAAAAGTGGCCCTTGCACCCCCTATTTATTTGTACGCGGGTTGCAGATGATAAAGTCTGAACACCCCTGGAGATTCTGGCTAGGGCAGTGGTTCTTAACCTGGATAAAATCTGAACACCCCTGGAGATTCTGGCTAGGGCAGTGGTTCTTAACCTGGGTTCGATCGAACCCTAGGGGTTCGGTGAGTCGGTCTCAGGGGTACGGTGGAGCCTCTGCCGCAGAGGTCCACCCCTCAGTCTAGTCTGCAGTTAGTGGCCACAGTCATTGAAAGCAACCTGCTCTGAGATTTCCTACCATGCACTGTGTTGGTTTTGTTATTTGAACAAGGTGATATTAATGCACAATTTATTTCGTGCACCAGTAAAAAAAATCATATTTTATTCTTTACTAAAGAAGTGTTTGGTGAATGAGCATATAAAACTGGTGGGGTTCGGTGCCTCCAACAAGGTTAAGAACCACTGGGCTAGGGTAGAATACATGCAAATGAAATTTGTATAGATGCAGATTTTACCTGTTTGAAAAGTTGAAGCTGGATGGCATTCTGAAGGAAGTCTCTCATAGAACTCAATCGATGGTTTACAAAGATTTCTTCATTAAAGGTTATTGGTTCACCCTTAACAATGCAAAAAAGCACATTAACAATTGACAATCTACAAGAACTATATAGCTCTGGAATTCTTTGGTTCTCAAAACATAAGAACCCAAAACTAGATTGCAGACATATTTTGGCATTTTAACAACCCGCATGTCCATAACAATGAATAACGATGAAGCAAAGAGAAAAATCCAAATTTTTATTATTGAAATAACTCAATTTTATTTATAAAACTTTCAGAGTCGCTGCTGCGTGCAAAGTGTTGTGCTTTTTAGGTGGGCAGAGGGTTATTTCCAGTCCAAAATATGACTCCTGAAATAAAGGCAAAGCAAAAATTGGACTTTTAAAGATCAGAGCCCATTTTTTGTACTCAGCACACCAATACACACCAATACACACCAAACTCAGCCTTACCAGCCTCTGCCTAACAATTTTGGTAGCTCAAGGTGAAACAACTTAGGGGTGCTTCTTTAAAAAGTTGTAGGAGGCACTACTGGGCCATTTTGTAAAAGTCAAACAACAATTCATGATGAATGATATGTCAGTGGGGCCCCCTCCAGAGCCAGGCCTGGAGGTGGGGCTTGCTGGTGAACGTCTGAAGCCCAGGCTCAGCCAGGATGGAAGTGGGCGTGGCTTGACATCTGGATAATCCTTTTACAGTATTCATAAATCTTTGTCTTATGACATTTTTATAGACCATCCATCAAATTTAACTGACACGTGGCCGATAACGGGCGTGACCTTTAAAACATCGAACCCATCCATCATTTTTAATTGTCAGATGGGACCGGAAGGAAGGGGTGACCTTTGTGATCTTGAACCCGTCCTTCATTTTTAATTGACAGCTGGGACAGATGGGAGGAATGACCTTTATGACCTTTAACTTATATTTTTAATTGCCAATCGGGATGGAAGAGGGTGTGGATTGACCTCTTTGACCTCAAACCCATCAATCAAATGTTCCTTTGTCGTGACAACTACTGTCTTCTGGGACAGAAGGGAGGAGTGACCTTTATGATCTTTAACCTATCCATTTTTGATGGGCAGGTGGGATGGGTGAGGGTGTGGATTGACCTCTGTGACCTCAAATCCATCAATCAAATTTTACTTTGATGTGGCACCCACTGGCTTCTTATTCATGTAGTGCTGCATCAATCAAATTTAACTTTAATGTGGCAACCACTGGCTTCTTATTCATGTTGTGCTGCCTTTTTTGTTCATGGTTTCATGAACAAAACATGCATACTGTGCACAATTATGTTCAGCCTGATTATTGTACAGACCTAAACATGTGTTTGGAAATAAGTGTCAAAGAGATTTTCTATTATTTTGATTTTTAAGTATGATTGACATCATGAAATTGCTTGAACGATAGTTGAGCACACCCTTTCCGTGGGCAAAGAGGTGTTGACATTCCAGTAACCAATGGGCACATCACAAATTGACAAGCTCACTCTTATTGGCTCGTAGCCAGGATATGCAAGATATAATTCAAGTTCACCAAAACCTTGCTTTTTATTTGCAGAGGAACTGGCAGTTGCTTGATGGACCAACGATTACTATTTTCAGCGTGAAGAAAATGGCGGACCAACGATGATGTAAGGTGCGTGGTGGACTGACGACTGACAGTGTTGGGCAAGTTACTTCAAAACCGTAATGTATTATTTATCACTTATTACTGTCATTTCATAGTTGTTTACATTACAAGACTACTGTATTTGATGTAAAGCATTACACTAATATTGCATAACTTTTAGCTTACTCTCACCAACATAACTGGAAATATGGATTTGCCATTCCTAATGTAGCTCATCATGCTCATTACACGTCCAGTGGAAGGTTGACTTAAGCCTAAAATCAGTACAAGTCATTTATTCTATATTGTATTCTAAACCTTTACAAGACACAAAATATTTTTTTTTGTATTTTAATGCCTTTATTACTTAGCTTCCCAGCATAGTGATGCATTGATTATGCTTAAAACAGAAACAGTTATTGCATTCCATTGTTTCATGTTAATATTCAAATTCAAATTCAGTTAGCTTGGTTAGGGACAGAAAATAAGAAAGAAATCATCAAAAATAGATGATTTCAGTGGCGTTAACAGCTACCCTACATCATTGTTATTGTGTCTAACATACTGTTTAACATGAGTTCTATGCTTCATCTTGATACACATTGACCACAACTATTTATTAACTATAATTACAGTAATCCCTCGCTCAATCGCGGTTCATCTTTCACGGGTTCGCTGCTTCACGGATTTTTTACAGTGTGGATATTTTTTACAGTGCATTGTGCTCTGAATCCTGATAGGCTCAGGGGCTTTACTGTTGTCTAGAAATAAAATATTGACGCTGTATTGGTTTTTCACTTGTCAATTTATTGCAAGAGGATCCAAAAGCTTGCTTTCGTTTCTCCTGTGTCTCTTCTGTAACCGCTCTGTGCGCTCAGCTCCGCACACGCTCACACGTTAACAACATGCTAGTAAGCACATTGATTGGCAGTTTGGTCGCTGGGAGCAGATCACGTAACTTGTAGACGTGCCGAGAGCAAACGCACACACTATGTAGGCACACAGACAGCAAACGAGAAATGCGCAGCTTTGGAAATCTGACTTTTACCTAGATTTCTTTTGTAATAAATTTAAATTTCAAGTTTGTTATGATATAAGAGGTTTCACTTTAATTCGATCTCCGGGCATATCTGTTTATAAAGATCTTCTTGCTCAAAAAAAGAAAGAGCGCCATCAACTACCCATAACAATGTGCGGAGTCAGGACAAAGAGGCATAGTTGGGACTGTGAAATACACAAGTGACCATGTTTCCAACCTTGTATTACTATATTTACTTATTATTTACTAATTACTAATTTTGGGCTGTAAAAATGGTTTCGATTTGTTTTTTTTTCTATAGTTCAGTATTGCATTGTAAAATAAAAAAAATAAAGCTGACCACGGATTTCACTTTGCGCATGTTAGTTTTGGAACCAAACCCCGCGATAAATGAGGGATTACTGAAATAGGAATTGTACAGTGAAAATTTGTGTTAGCTTGTCATTATTGCTAGTTGCGACATGGATCTTGCTGACAAGGTTTTTTGAAATGCTGGCAAAGCCACTGTGGAAAGCGGCTATCTTCTACGTACAATATAATCCGCCACGAGTCTCCTAACCTCTGAAGGTTGGAGTCTCATCCCTGAGCGAGAGAACGATCAGTTTGCCTGCTTTGTTTTAACCCCACTCTCAATCATCCGCATGTTTTCTTTTCACTAACTTCACATTACTATGGCTCCGCTCTACATTGTTTGTTAAATTACTGGCGCTATTTGGTGGACAGCTCTTTAGGTGTTACGCACAAATTGCACTTATTGCAACTATTATTTTCTTCTCTGACGAACTGAAAGTAATGGGCGTACGTACACATTGTCCATATTCAACATGTCGTCTGCTGCTGCCTCACTCATCCAGGAAGTAAATATTTTGTGCCGAACTTTTCTCCTCCGATCTCATGGTGTTTTTGGTGAGTTTGGGGGAAAAAACATCACTTTCATGTAAAAAATGCCTTGTAATGCATTGCTTTATTCTCATTTGTTCTGAGTAAAATATTACAATTTTTTGTGTGTAATGCATTACACTACTCCATTACAGCAAAACGTAATGCATTACAGCAGTTACTATAGTAATGCATTAATCTCAACACTACTGATGACTGATAAACCAGCAAAAAAATGTAAGATGTCCAACTGAAAATCATGTGTATGACTAACATTGATAGGAAGCCAAAAAAAAATAACACAGTGGTTTCCTTTTGTGTAAACTATGTTATCTGTTGTGGAAAGTGTAACAATTTACTGACCAATTCAATCTGAAGAGCATTTCTGTAGCTGCCAAATAGAGCTGCTTGACTCTTGAGAAAGGCACGAGCCACTCCATCACCTGGGGTTGTTGAAAACTTCCTCAGTCGACTTTTTAGAGATGAAACCTAAGGACCAACGCAACAAATCAAATCTACATGATCATAATCAGCCACTAAGAAAACAAGGAATGGGAAAAAGGATGGGAAAGGATGGGAAAATCAGGGCCAGAAAGTAAAACCCTGCCACAGTTTGGCTTTAGCCATACTGTAGTTGCTTCTACAACCTCATTTCACTGCAGGTTTAATTGATGCACCTGTGGTTAAGATCATACTGTGGCAGGTACATTCTGTACCTGGATTACCCCATCTCGGAGAAAGACTTAACACACATTCTTAAACTCAAAAACTCACCAACAGATACTGATCAAGAGTAAAGAAGTTAATTTTGTATTTAAAAAAATGCCTAATATCCTGATTAGCATTACTTGTTATTTTTCCTGTGGGATCATAGGTGCACACTACTGGTACGCAGGTCCGTGTAACGTGGCGTGCCATCACTGCGCTTATTTGCGAACCCTACCTGTTTAATGGCAACCAAGCCTGGGCTGAATAAATGTTTTTTTCTCTTTCTTTCTGGTAAGTGGCTCCAAAATATGACATGCACAACATGCACACTTAAATGTGGTGCAATAATTACCAATCATGCTCAGTAAGCAGACAAAATCGGTGCATTTGACACAAGGGGCAAAAATTATCAATCATCCCTTATTTGACGAGTTTGAAAAGAGCTCATGTATGTAGCGCAACTTGTGGCTAACATACAAGCTACAGCAAAAGATCACGGGCCACTTGCTGGGTGGCAAGGCAAAATGCAGGAACAACGCAGGCTCTGTGTAACCCATAGGTTTCAAACGCCAGTCCTCGTGGGGAGCAATCCTGAATGTTTACAATACTTCTGTCTTAAACACATCTGATTCACACTATTAGCTCATCAGCACACTGTGCAAATTGAAAATGATTCTTTGAATCAGGTGTGTTTAATTAAGAGAGCAGCATCAAAAACATTCAGAATTGCAGCCTTCCGAGGACTGGAGTTTGAGACCTATGGTGTAACCCGTGGAATCCACATATTGCTACGGGGATTTCAAATACTGTGTGTCTGCCATGCCAACCCACACAACGGGGCTGTACACCCCTGCCAACTGCATGCGCCAGAGTCCCTGGAGGGTCACACTGCGCTTGCGCGAGGACTACCAACTCAAGTGACGAAAAAAAAAAAAAGTTTTCTAAACCCTCCAGAAAAACAAGAAAAGCTCCATTAGTGGAAAGTTTGCGTGGACAACACTTAATTGCATGCTTAATTTACAATGGGTGAGTGTATATAGAGTATTCATTTTAACTTCTAAGTGAATTGATAAAATTGGGACTCAAAACAGTTGTACACATTACAATGCCATTTAACAGGATGAAAATATTGGTTATTTTTGTCTTGATGACAATGGCACAGAGAAGGAAAACTAATCGCTTTTAGGTTCATCCGACTAATCCGTAAAGTAAAAGATAGTCTTGTCCATGTGTAGTGCTCTTTTTCTTAGTAAATTCAGATGTCGATCACGTTTCTTTTTCCCATTTGGTGCTTTCTGAACTGTGGAATTGACCATGGCACATAACGGCAGAGCAGATATTACAAGTCCTGTGTAAACTTGGTGCATGTAACAACACAGCCATGACGCAATGCAGCTCAGCGGATACGCAGATGTGGAATCAGTCTTATTAAATAACATGCACGACACAGTGCAGCAGAGACGCAACCTAATATGTTGAATCCATGGGTATAGTTTTCTCCCCAGCCTTTCATAAAGCTAAGCATGCTCGTCCGACGTCTTCCTATTCTGAGAATGTTTGTCTGTCAGGGTTGCATATTATTCTGGTGATTGTGTGAATGAGATTGTTTATGTTGTCACTTTATAGTGATGTAGGATTTACCACTGACTTTAAACCAGGTCCCAAATGTACCACGCAAACCATAACTGATGGACTTCTGAAACGTTTTGAGGACACGGGTTAGAATAAAGCGACGACGCTGGATGCACACAGACAGTGGGAGCGACACAAACAATGACATTGACGCAAACTTTTTAATGAAAGAAAGGGATGAACGAATACTCTTGTGTGATACACAATGAGAGGGGCACACTGTACTTAACGGTTTTGACAGATTTGGACGGTTTTAAATAACCGTGACTTTCAAAATTGCAATTTCGAGCAAATACGGTTATCAGCCCATTCCTCAAGTAATGTTATTTTTTAGTCGCCTTCTCTGAGGCCTGAAACATGCGATCTGAAGAAAGTACCCTTCAAACCTAAGACCAAGAGTTTGTTCATGAGATACCTGATGAGAGAGTACAAAAATCATTTGATTCTAGAGTGTGTGTCTTATAAATTTTTGTTTTAGCCTTAGCTGGAGAGACGAACGATATTTTTCTTTTTCTATTTTTCTATTTTTACCACCACCCGTCGGACCTGTGTTTGGTGGGGTTTTTTTCTTCTTTTTCCTTCATTTTTGAGGACTGCTTCCATTCTTCGATAGCTAGTGATTCGCCGTTTCTCTGAACAGCTCCTAGCTCCGTTTGTCCTCGTGCAGCTCTGCTAGCGTAAGTATTTCGCTCGGCTGTACTAAGGTAAGTATG
This sequence comes from Hippichthys cyanospilos, assembly GCF_059441005.1. Lineage (NCBI taxonomy): Eukaryota > Metazoa > Chordata > Actinopteri > Syngnathiformes > Syngnathidae > Hippichthys > Hippichthys cyanospilos. The sequence goes on from NC_142383.1 coordinate 2,071,089, forward strand.
GCTCCGTGCACCTCCACCTCATCTGTCACTTGCGACACCTGCGTTATTCTCATGGAGAGGCTTTCTCTCCTAGAGGGCCGTGTCCGTCAGCTAGAGCAGAGTAGTCTGATAATCGTAGATCAGACGGACACATCTGATAGTGACAATGCGGGCCGTAGCCCTCCCTCAATGCCGCTAGCGTCGGCTAGTGCGGGTCGTAGCCTACCCGCTAGTCCGGCTAGCATTAGCCCTAAGAAGCCTGCTAGCCGTGATGAGCCTGTTCGGACGCTTAATCGTTTTAGCCCCCTCGCTAGGCAAACTCCATCTCAGTCTACTGGCTCCCGCACATTAGTTATAGGGGACTCCATCACCCGTAACATCAAGCTTAAAACGCCAGCCACCGTAATGTGTATCCCTGGGGCCAGAGCACCCGACATTGAAGCTAACCTTAGGGAGCTGACACGCAAGAGGGCTAGACACCAGTCTAGTGCAAACAACACTAGCTACTCGGACATAGTGATACATGTCGGCTCCAACGATACTAGAATGAGGCAGTCTGAGATTACAAAGAAGAACATAGCTAGGACTTGTAATCTCGCTAGAAAGATGAGTCGGCATCGAGTTATTGTCTCTGGCCCTCTGCCTGCGAGAGGCAATGATGAGAGGTTTAGCAGATTATTCTCGCTTAACCGGTGGATGGCTAGTTTCTGTAGAGAGCAGGGTTTTCAGTTTGTAGATAATTGGCCCTCTTTCTGGGGCCGGCCCGACCTGCTGAGGATGGATGGTCTTCACCCTAACTGGGAAGGCGCCATCACTCTTTCTAGAAACATAGATTATATTTGATCTTTTGATATTTTATATTTGAGCCTTCCATGACTTCCCATATTAGAGCATGTCGGGTCACAGGCGAGTAGCGAGCCTGCTAGAACGGGTGTGGAGTCGTTAAGGCTAGAGTTAACCGGCACTAGGCTGGACTGCTACAACACACATAGCATATTTAGTCTAGGTCACTGCAATCCACACACTGTTTCAATACCTAATGCTGAATGCCCTAATGATAAGATTTCTGCTGAGGTGGTGTTGATTAAGTAAAATAGCCCTGCCTCTTTAATCAGTAAGACTAGTGACAAAGTGCCTAGACGGAATATTAATATCAATATGCGCGCTGTAGCCGTCAACAATCGAATTCCTACTTTACTAACATTGCAACGAGGTTTTAATAACTCAAAATACAGAGCAAGCCTCAGCCATAAAAATCTTGTTGGTATTAGTACTACCAACACGAGGACTCAGAATAGTCCAGGAAAAATTTCCCAGTTTAAATTCGGCTTCATAAATATTAGGTCACTCCCTTCAAAAGCCCTTCTTGTAAATGATCTTATTACAGCTCAAAATCTTAACGTGCTTGGTCTCTGCGAAACCTGGCTAAAACCAAATGAATTCTTACCATTAAATGAGGCCTCACCCGCAAACTTTGTGGGCTCACATGTTGCCCGTCCTTGTAAAAAAAAGGGGGGGGATGTCGCCCTAATTTCAGAATCTAATTTTAGGCTTAGCACGAGCATGAGTCACACTTTCAAGACATTTGAGGCTCTCGTTATGCGATCGAGCTCCTCACCACCATTCTATGTGGTAGTTATTTACCGTCCTCCCGGTCCATACTCTGGATTCTTAGATGAATTCCCTGAACTTATGGATGACTTAATAACTCACACAGATAATATATTAATTATGGGTGACTTCAATATTCATATGAACTCCCCATTGGAACCACTTACTGTAGCTTTTCAAGCAATAATCGATGCATTTGGTTTTACACAAATAATAAAAGCAGCAACACACCGGAATGGTAATATCTTAGACTTAGTGCTAACCCATGGCCTAACTGCCTCAAACGTCACAATTCTGCCGCATACTAACGTTATGTCTGATCATTATCTTATAACATTTGAAGTCCTAGCTCAGTGTGGTCTCGTTGTCCACAACCAAGGCTTTAAGAGTCGTGATATTAATTCTTCAACCACTGCTGCACTTTCTGAATTAGCTGCCTTTCCGTCTTTCACTGGTTCAGTCGATAAGCTCGCGAATGATTTTAATTCGGTTCTTTTAAATTCCCTAAACTCTATTGCGCCGCTGAAACTTAAAACTCGTCCGAAGCGGCACACTCCGTGGTTTACGGAGGAAACGCGTACGTGTAAATTGTTAAGTAGACAACTTGAGCGTAAATGGCGAACAACTAAAATGAAGGTTTTCCGTCAGGCCTGGTGAGATAGCTTGCTGAAATATAAAGAGGCTTATAGGTTAGCAAAAACAAATTACTTTTCCAAAATGATTAGTCTTAATAAAAACAACCCAAAATATTTATTTGAGACGGTAGCGCAGCTAACAAAGTAGCAGCAGGTTAATCATAGTTCCCTCCATTCAGCACACGACTTCATGCAATTCTTTACTCAGCGGATTCAGCTAACAAGGGACGAGATAAAAAAGGCAGCGCCGCTTACCCCCTCAACTGTGATTGTTGATGCTAGTTCGGACAATCAGGTTCAAGAAAGTCTGGTTACCCTGTCCCAGTTTGATTTAGTATCCCTGGAGTGTCTTACACACCTGGTTAATGCAGCTAAGCCGACGTCCTGCATGGTCGACCCGCTTCCAGGCAAACTCGTTAAAGATTTATTCCTGGTCTTAGGGTCATCTGTTTTGAATATTAACAACCTGTCACTCTCCTCTGGCATTGTACCCGAAGCTTTTAAGACGGCCGTCATTCAACCATTACTTAAGAAACCTCACCTAGATCCTGAAGATCTCCTTAACTATAGGCCAGTGTCACACCTTCCATTTATCGCCAAAATTCTTGAGAAAGTTGCAACACAACAGCTTAGCGATTTTAGGATAGACAACAATAGATTTGAACTCCTTCAGTCAGGTTTTAGGGCCAACCACTCAACTGAGACAGCCCTAGTAAAAGTGACGAATGATCTTCTCTTAGCCTTGGATTCCAACATCTCATCAATATTATTACTGCTTCATCTTAGTGCCGCATTTGACACTATTGATCATCATATTCTTATAGGACGTCTTAGATCATGTGTTGGTATCTCGGGATCAGCACTTTCTTGGTTCAGAACTTACATCCTGGGAAGGATGCATAGTGTCTTTTATGGCGATGCGATCTCTGAATCTTTCTCCGTCTCATGTGGTGTCCCGCAGGGGTCAGTACTTGGTCCCTTACTGTTCAACATCTACATGATTCCTCTCGGCGATATTATACGTAAACATGCTATTAGTTTTCATTGCTATGCTGATGATACCCAACTCTATATGCCCTTAGAAATAACGGATCCGTGCAAGTGCAGTAAACTGGAGGCTTGCCTTGCCGAGATTAAACAATGGATGTCTTCCAATTTTCTGCTTCTCAACCCTAATAAAACAGAGATGTTATTTATTGGCCCTGCTCATCATCAGCACTTGCTTAAGAATACCACGCTGAACATAGAAAACTGTATTATTTCCCAAAGTAGTTCTGCAAAAAATCTCGGCGTGATATTTGACTCAACTCTCTCCTTTCGAACACATATTAATAACATGACAAGAATGGCGTTTTTTCACCTCCGCAATATAGCTAAAATTCGCCCTATTCTTTCTCTTAGCGATCCAGAAACATTAATTCATGCATTTGTTACGTCGCGCCTGGACTATTGTAACATTTTGTTTTCTGGACTTCCCATGTCCTACATTAAAAGCCTGCAGCGTGTACAGAATGCAGCAGCGAGACTATTGACAAGGACGAGAAAGTTTGATCATATTACTCCGATTCTAGCTGACCTGCAATGGATTCCAATACACATGAGATGTGATTTTAAGGTGCTGTTAATTACTTATAAAATTTTACACGGTTTAGCTCCTTCCTATCTCGTCGACTTAGTATCACCATAT
>NC_142383.1:2080000-2172500 GCF_059441005.1 Hippichthys cyanospilos
AAAGGTTGCTGGGCATAGGTGTGCACAGGACCCACCTCACATGGTGACATCAGCCAATGTGCACAAAGTTCTGAGCAGAACAAACCCAATGGAAAGCAGCCATTCCAGATAAGATCCCCGGCTGGCACTCAGGGTTTGCTCATCAGAGCTAGCTGATGTGTTTGCAGACATCTTCAACTTGTCCCTTGCACAAGGCTCTGTCCCTACCTGCTTCAAGTCCACCCCATAGCGCATACTCCAATCACGAAGAAGTGCTTTGAGAGGATTGTCATGACCCACAAAGACCATTCCAGACACTATGAACCCTCAATAGTTTATATTGTATATAGTCAGAACCAGTCCACCAATGATGTAGTCAACACCGCCATCCCCACAGCCCTCACGCACTTAGACAGCAAGGCAACATATGTAAGAATACTCTTCATCTATTACAGCTCAGCATTCAACACAGTCATCCCTCACAAACTGACAGCTAAATTCCTCACAACTTGGTCTGGCAACCAGCCTCTGCCTGTGAGAAGGTTCAGCACCCAGTTGCAGACCCATTCAGTCAAAAGTCCACAACCGCAGATCCAGCATCAGAAGTATAAAACAGGAACAACCTAGGGCTGTGTGGTGAGCCCTTTGCTCTCCACACTCTCCACTTATGACTGTGTCGCCTCCCAGAACGACACTGGCATAATTAAGTACGTGGATAATACTATAGTAATTGGGCTGATAACTGGTGGATTAGAGACAGGATACAGGAAGGAGGGAGGGAGACCATTGCGTCGCCGCAACAATCTCCACCTCAATGCAGAAAAGACTAAAGAGCTGGTCATCAACTCAAGCCGGCAGATGGAACCACACAAGCCACCACTATTCATCAACGGGACAGAGGTGGGGAGGGTAAAAACCTTCAAATTACTCAGCAACTACATCAACAAGGATCTCACCTGGTCCCTCAACATCTGACAGATCATCAAAAAGTCCCAACAGAGACTGCACTTTTTGTGGAGAGTGAAGAAATTTGGCATGCCAGCAAAGATTCTCATCAACTTCTCTAGATATACAATCCAAAGAGTCCTCAACATCTCCATCACAGTCTGGTATGGCAAATGTACAGGACAAGACAGAAAGGCTCTCCAGCATGTGATCAAGACCCTACAGTGCATCTCTGGAGCAGCCTTCCTCTCAATGGAGAACATTTACCATATCAGAGTTCTGCGGAGGACACACAACCTCATCAGGGACAATACTCACCCACAACACAATCTGTTTGAACTGCAGCCATCAGGCAGACATTACAGGAGCCTAAAGGCCAGGACGACGAGCCTGGCCAACAGCTTCTACCCACAGGCCATCAGGATTCTGAAGGGATCCCTCACATACTAATCTGCCCCTTCCATCCAGCCATCCTCCATTTTATGCCGCTTTATCTGGGATCGGGTCACGGGGGCAATAGCTTGAGCAGGGAAACCCAGAATTCCCTCTCCATCCACCTCCTTTGGTGCTAAATCTCCCCCATCGCCAGTCAAGCTCCAACAGGTTGGATGGCAGACGTCTGTGCACAGCTGAGATATTCAACCAAATTAAATTCTGGGACCTGGGTGGACCACTCCAGAACATTCACAGAGTGGTTCTGAGGCCAATCCTTTGATATCCGCTGAAAAATGAGCCTTCACCCCTTTCTGAGGTCAAGAGCAAAATGGAGTAGGTTTGCATCCAGGATATCTCTGTATATTGGTACATTCATTTTTCCTTCTATCCTGATTAGTCTGCCAGGTAATGCGGCTGAAATAAATCCCGATAGTATGATGTTGTCACGACCATGCTTCACGGTAAGAATGGAATTGGTCTGATGATGAACTGTGCCTGGTTTCCTCATGTTCCTCACGAGATGTTTCACTTCCTACTTAGAAATGTAGGTCCCATAAAACCTCATATTTGATGAGTATTTAAATCACGAAATATAATTATTAGCATATACTTTACTGTGGAAACTTTAAAATATCATGATAAAGTAGACTACTTGATTATTTGCTCTTTTGTGTGGAATGTAAGTCTGCTCAGGGAAATGAACAGAATAAGAACTTCATTGTGTAGTGTTACTATGCATATGACATAAAAACTCTTGAATACTGATGGTAAAGGCACTTAAACATGTTACTGTAACGATGAAGATTAACATGTCATCAAGTCAAATCATTACTCTCCTTATGGTTTGGTGGTTCCGTAATTGAAGATTCGTTTATCAAACACTAAACTACAAGCAAAAAAAATAAACAATCCAATAACTGACAGAACTTTGGAAAAAACAGAACACGTTATAAAGACGGAAATTTTACTTACAGTGCTTAGCGTGCTACAGCAAATGAGGATCCGACGTTCATAAAGCATACTAGCGTAGAGTTGAAGAATGTTGTTGATATCCACTGCTACAAAGTACTCTGTAAGGTTCCTCTGTGAGAGCCAAAAAAACATTATGAAATATATTTTTCAATTTTTACATTATTGCAGAACACACATTAGTTAAAATAAAATTACCAGGCAAGTGAAAGTCAACAACTGGGCAGTCAAAAATGCAACTGAAACACTGATTACTATTGATTAACTGAAGAAAATACCATATTTACCAAATATAAGACACACTTTTTCCACCAAAAAATTAAGGCCAAAGGAACATGTGTGTCCTATCAACAGTAACTTAAAGATTCTATTTTTTTTTCCACTATTCGAGGAACATTGATCTGTTAGGCACATAAGCAAAGTTTTGACACGGATATGTGCACTTTTATTTCCGCCGTTCTTTTACTTACAATAATTACTGTAATAGGACAAGCTAAAGGGAGAATGTCGTTTTTTTGTTAGCAGCCAGTAACAGTTGCATTAGCCAGTGCCTGTTGCAGCTAACGGCAGCTCGTGTTAGCGGAGGTTGTTACGGTATTATTTTCAATAAAAGAAGCAAGCAGACTGTACCACCTCTCCTTGTCCATCCTTGTTTACATGGAAATATTAATTAGAATGAGATGATCTTGTAAAAGTTATGATGTCTTGAACTGATTCAATTAAGGGTGGCAAGGTATGCAGCTGAGTGCTCCAGTTAGAAAACACTGAAATGTATTCCATTTGACTGGTTGGACCTTGATGAAGTGATCCCTAGAAATGAGAGAGCTCTTATTGGTGTGGACTGCAATGGACATGTTGGCGCAAAAACTGAGGTGATAAAGAGAGTAGAGGAATGTCGAAGGTCAGATGGTGGTTGACTTGAATTGGTGAAAATGGCTGTAGTGAATACTTTCTTCCAGATGAGGCATGAGCATCGGGTGACCAATAAAAGTGGAGCTCAGAGTACATCTTGTGTAGAAGTTGCATTCTTAAGGAACTCACTGAAAAATAGTGGTAGGTCATAGTGCAGCTACACACCATTGGATGGTGGTGTTTAAGCTCACTCTGATGGTGATGAAGATGAAGAAGGCAAAGCCTGAGAAGAGGACAAAATGGTGGAAACTAAAAAAGGTCAAGTATTGTATGACCTTTAGGAAAGGTTTGGGACTGGCTCTGGATACCCTAGAGATGCTTCCAAGTGACTGAAAAACTACCACTAATGTGATCAAAGAGACAAGGTAGGAAAGTATGTGTCATCTGGAAGGAAAATAATTAAAGAGACATGGTGGTGGAATGAGGAAGTGCAGGGGTGTATACAGAAAAAGAGGTTAACTAAGAAGTGGGACACCAAGACGACCGAAAGAGAGTTGACAAGAGGAAATAACGAACATAAGAGAAGCAACATAAGGCGAGAGTAGATGTGGCAAAGGCCAAGGAAAGAGCTTACGATGACTAACATGCTAGGTTGGACACCAAGAAGGGAGATACTGAGCTACACAGGTCGGCAAAGCAGAGAGAGATGGGAGGGACATGCAGGCGGTCAGGATGATCAAGAGTTGAGACAGAAACATGCTCGGGGGAAGATGGACACAGTACTTTGAAGAGTTGATGAATGAGGAAAATGAGAGAGAACTAAGGAGTCAGCATTTGTGAGCAGCAGTATGGTTTCATGCCAAAAAAAAAAAAAAAAAGAGTTCTAACGATGCAGTATTTGCTTTGAGTATGTTCATAGAAAAGTGCAGGGAAGGTCAGAAGGGGCTCCATTGTGTCTTCATAGATCTGTAGAAAGCTTATGAGTGTGCCAATGCAGTGAACCGTGTTATTGTATGAAGAAGTCTGGAGTGTCTTAGAACAGTACAGGGCATGCAAGCCACTGGTGAGATGTTGTAAGTGTGAGAGAAGAGTTCAAGGTGAAGGTGGGACTGCATCAAGGATCAGCTCTGAGCCATTTCTTGTTCGCTATGGTGATGGACAGACTAGTAGACGAGGTTAGACAGGAATTTCCATGGACTATGACGTTTGCAGACGATATTGTGATCTGTAGTGAGAGTAGGCAACATGTGGAAGAGAAGCTAGAGCAGTGGAGGTTGACCCTAGAAAAGAGAGGAATGAAGGTTAACCGCAGCAAGACTGAGTATGCGAGTGTGAATGAGAGAGACCCAGTGGTAGAGTGAAGAAACAGGGAGAAGAGAAAAAGAAGGTGAAGGATTTTAAGCATTTAGTGTCAACAGTACAGTGAAATGGAGTGTGTGGAAAAGAGGTGAAGAAGCGTGTGCAGGCAGGCTAGAACGTCAGGTGGTGTACTGAACATCTGGAATAAATGTGTATTGTGCTCATTTTGAACGAACATGGTATCGATGATCATGTGGTACTCCGCTGTTTTAGAGGAAGACATTGTGTGTGCTACTTGCACAAAAGCTCTGTAAACATTTGATTGGGGGGTTGGGGGGTAGGGGACCAACACAAATCTTAAAAGCTGCTTAAAACATTGCGATTTCCACAACCACGTTCTGAACGACTATGAAGACGCCGCACTGCACAGTTAAAAAAAAACAACCTAAAAGTCAGCCACACTTATTCTCATTGCCTCGCCATTACAAAAGTGCACAGATTTCACCAGAGATGATCCTACGGTTAAATTGATCTGTGATTACATCATGCAAATGACAGGTGCTTGACAACCAATTGTCTATCATCATTTAGGGCACTAGCTTGTCAACCGATAAACTTGTTGCCACTATTGTTCAGATTTTTGTATGTCAACAACATACAAGTTGACAACACACTTGTGTAATGTGAAAAATGGAAATACTGTAAGGTCACAAGCTTCAAGTACAGGTTTATAGACGTTATGGATGTTAGCTCTGGCTTTACTAGCTTGCTGGAAGAACCAAAGACTCAATTGTGCATTTCCTGTTTTTTCTTTTTCTTTCTTTTTTTTTTTTTTTAAACAATGCACATTATCAGCTTTCAGTACTTAGTGCAGTATAAGAATGCTTTGCCAAGAATGTGTATGGCTAAAGTTTGCCTTGGTAACCCAATCAAAACAAAGTATAAAAAAAAAAACAAAAGCAATAAACATGCAATTTTAGAACTTACGGTTCTAAAAATTACAAATTACAATTGCACAAGTTATAGTTAATGCGAAATTTTAAAATAAAAGTCATCTTTATGGGCAACCTGGAAGTTAACGCTACTGGTTAGAAGAAAAATAGTGTGCCTGAATAAAAAAGGCATTAAAAAAAATCACTAAAAAAAGTTATGGTATTGGCTTGGGTAAACACTTCAAACAACTCAAAAGGAAAGAGAGAAAACACTCACATTTTCTGGAATTCTGGGGAGCTCTTTTAAGTCAGGTACAGTGAAGTAAAAATGCTGCAATGAAGAGAAAACCAAGTGATCACTTTGAGAATTTACGGTAACGCCATAGTACAACAATATCATCGTCCCAATTTCCCATTATACCTGTAAAGAGCACAATGGAGTGTCAATAAAAAATATGTTGTTGGTATTACAACTTTTGTGTTACGACTAAAACCAAATCACTGCATGATGCTCTCTGCATAAACCTATATTTGAGGAAGTATGGTACCTTTAGTGGCCATTCTAACACAATTCATCATTGGTAACAACTTTTATGAGACAACAGGCCACAATATACTGGCTTTCCACATATCGTGACTAGGTATAAAAAAATGATGAAAGCTACATTAGCAATTTAGCTAACAGCTGAGGTCAGCAATAATCAAGAGCTCAAGGATAAATGTAAATTGCACAAACATAACATCTGCTATGTTATGTGCACCACTGAGTCCTGATTTTTGAGATCTATACAATAATAAGTCTCAAGGTTATTAGATTTCATTGCAAAAAAATGACATATGTACATGAAAATAAAAATGTTGAATGAAAAAATGAGTCAAGAATGCATATTATCCATTCTGACATTAAAAAAAAAAACAGGAAATATTTAAATTTTCATGTTTGTATCCCCCACAAAAAAATGGAAATATTTACATTTTCACGTTTGTATCCCAATCAAAAATACTATCATGAGTTTTACACTCACCTTTGCTGTTAAGACCAAAATGTAATAGCATGACATGAAATTCTTGCCATATCAACAAGCCTTCTGTCTCTGTTTGAAACAGATGTCTTAAGTAAAAATAAGAAAAAAATGTTGTTCAAAGTTGATTTATATTGCTTTTTTCTTTTGTTAATGTTACAAAGAATACAGGTTTGGGATACGTCTACAATTCTTTATAGATAGTCAACATGTGGGTTGGGGTGTGTGTGGGGGGGTGTTTTCTCCTTTTGGGGGCTTGGCAAAATAAAAAAGAGAAGCACTGCCTTACTTGAAACATTTAAAAAGCCTTTAACCTAAAGTGACTGTGCCTCCTGTGTCATTATGAGTAATTACATTGGCCCCCCGTGTTCCTAGATTAATCCGTTCCGCGGTTGGGCTCGTAAGGCGAATTCACCGTATGGCGGGCAATCCAAACCTATGTTAAATGGGTAATGCGTTTTAGAACCCCAGGTAAAAACGAGATTAATCCGTTCCGCGGTTGGCTCGTAAGGCGAATTCACCGTATGGCGGGCAATCCAAACCTATGTTAAATGGTTAATGCGTTTTAGAACCCCAGGTAAAAACATCCAAATTGAAAAAACATATTAAAATTTGGTACCAAAATAGTATAATAAGTGCTACATATATATAATATACATGTATACAATCAGAAAACATCATTAATAAAAAATTTAGAAAGGATTTATTTTCCTTTGAGTGGCGCTAGGTATGACCATATTCCCTAGTAAGGGTAGCCTAGGCTTGGCTCTCTTTAACATCACTAACAATATTGGGACCCATGGCACTCAATGCACTATAAATACGGTTTTGTAACCACTCACGATAGAACAAAGCTTTACCGTTCCGCCATTTTGAAACGAGTGAGGCCGACCAATAGCAGACTAGCATTTCCGTGAGGAGACAACGATTAATAGCAGACCAGCATTGTAGTGACATGGAAGCATTGACGGCATCAGAAAATAAGGCGAATTACCTAAAAACGCATGCAGATTGAGAAAACACAACAAAAATACAGTCAAGCCCCTAGGGTCATGACAGTTGTTTCTGTCGCAAAACCAGGAAAATAGCATAGAGGGGACAAAAAAACTATTTCACATCGCAACATGAAAAAAAAAAAAATGTAAGCAATGGACGGTATAACACGGGGTCCACTGTACTTATATTTTGATGATTTGTCTTTTTTTTTTTTAAACTTAATGTACATTGTAATACTATGCCAAAGCTTAATTTGGAAAAATAGTCAAGCCGTCAAAAATCTCAATCCCCCCCCCCAAATCCTCAGCCTTACTGTGCTGAAACGACCGACTGGTGCAGAAAGGGATCAAATGGAAATACTGTAGCTTTTGATGACAGCACATACTACATTCTTGTTTTAAATTATGTTTATCCATTTTTCTAGAGCTGAATCTAGCTAAAAATTATCAGATGAAAACTGTACACCAGAAACACATTAAAAATTGTCCAAACGAAATGTGCAAAATGTCTAGCCTCACAGCCATTTCTTTACACTTATGGGTGACAACTCATACCAGTGATCTTTGAGGGGAAAATGTGTACCTCCTTCGCAAAATAAATACAGCTTTACAAACAGTGGGCCAGCGGTTTACAAGATTAAGCCGTTAAGCGGTTGGGATCGTAACGCAAACACGCCGTATGGCGAGCAACCCAAATCGATGTTAAATAGCTAATGCGTGGAAAACCCCAGGTCAAAACATCAAAATTTAATATACATATTAAAATTTGGTATCAAAATAGTATAGTAAGTGCTATATATACAGTATATAATATACATGTATACAATTGAATAACATCATAATTAAAAAATATAGAAAAGATTTTTTACCTTTGAGTGAGTGACGAGCTTGTTATGGCCATATACCCTAATGAGGGCAGCCTAGCCAAGGCTAGTTTAACCTTCTTTGTAGTTCTTGATTATCTCCACGTTCGTTTCCGCAAAAATCATCTTCTTACTTCTTTCTTTAACATCATAAGCAATCTTGGAACTCATGGCTAACCCATTCAAGTTTGAATTAAGCAGTAAAATGCACAATAAATAAGTTATTTTAAGCACTCAAGACAAGATCATGTCTTAAACGTGTGGCCATTTTGACCGCGACGCCGACTAATAGCAGACCAGTATTGTATTGACATAAGCAGTGACACGTGTATAGACGTACAGTATGAGCGTGGACACATCTAACATGGCGGTCACACACACCGAAAGAAATGGCGTAAAGAGGGAACAAAAAAAACATCACGGTCCACGTTGTAAGGTGAAAAAAACGCAAGGCAGGGACGTCGTAAATCGTGGGTCCACTGTATTTGCTTTTTAGTGTCTAATTTTAACTTAATGGAAAATTACGATAAAATGAAATGATGCGATGATGCAGTGAATCGTGACTCACCACTGAAAGATGAACAGGAACACCAGGCTCAGGAATAGAAAGGCTATGTAAGGACACCAGGAGATCTAGGAAATTCATTTCCTAAAGCATTCAAAAGATCAAAGATTATGAACATGATGATACATATCCTACAATACATATTTGACATTTTGTAATCTTAACAAATACTGTGCACAATATTACAAATACAGTGGTACCGCTACTTACAAAAAGAATTTATTCCAGAAGTCATTTAGTAACGTGAATATTTTGTAAGTAGAGGCTTTTTTTTTTTTACATCTAAATAGCCTAATCTTATCCATGCCTTAAAAAAAAAAAAAAGCTAAAGACCCATTAAATTCTCAGTATTAACTTTTTATTTTTATGTTTTTATGTTTCATTTCCAGTTATCTAGGCATCATTTACAAGTCCATGGGGGCAATGATATTTATTTGGAGATCATTTAGAGCATGTAAGTTTACCTATGTTTGGTTAAAGATCATGCAAAGTACTTCCTGTAGATTATGCTAACGACGGGCAAATGACGTTAACATCAGACCCGACAGCACGCTAGTTACAAAGCGATTCATATATATATATATATATATATATATATATATATATATATATATACATATATATATATATATATATATATATATATATATATATATACATATATATATATATATACATATATATATACATATATATATACATATATATATATACATATATATATATACATATTTATATATATATATATATATATATATATACATACATATATACATATATATATATATACACATATATATATATACACACATATATATATATATATATATATATACGTATATATACATATATATATATATATATATATATATATATATATATATATATATATATATATATACATATATACATATATACATATATATATATACATATATACATATATATATACATACACATTATACACATTACATTACACACATATATATATATGTATATATATATATATATATATATATATATATATATATATATATATATATATATATATGTATATATATATATATATATATATATATATATGTATATATATATATATATGTATATATATATATATATGTATATATATGTATATGTATATATATATATATATATATATATATATATATGTATATATATATATATATATATATATAGTGGGCCCCCGGGTTACGAACTTAATCCGTTCAGCGGCTACGCTCGTATCTCGAATTGCTCGTATAGCGGGCAATCCAAACCCATGTTAATTCGTGAATGCGTGTAACGCGCGCAGAAGCCTTAGGTAAAATCGTCACGCTGTATACATATATTAATATTAAGTGACATAATCTACTGTACAGTTGCATTAAATAATAAATATAAAGGAATAATGACTTTTACCTTTGGAAAGACGTGACTTGTGCTGAGATAAGCAGAGATGAGCAGAGATGAATGCTCGAAGTCAATACGGTAAATCAGAAATGCTATTGGTCTTACAGTGTCAAAGTAACTTTTTCAGTCAGGGTTTTCTCTACTTCCTTCCATCCCAACCAGCTGTGCCATCAAGCTAGATAAAGGCGTTCGGCCAATAGCATATCGGCACTTCTGTGATTGACGTGTGACGCCGGCCAATAGCATCTCCGTGAGTGAGACCGGGTGACCTTAATCGACCAATAGCATATTGGCGTCTCCTTGACTGACTGATAATTATTCGCACTTTTTTTTTAAACGGTTGGAATGTATTGACATCTTATTGATTAAAACACATTTAAACCTGTGACGATTTTTTTGTCCTGCAATCGGCACACTTAAATTCATGTCAGCTGTTTTTCCCGACGTGAATTGAGCTGGGTGGAGGCGGAGGGGAGGATGAGTGTGTTGTATTTACTAGGCACCACACTTAAAGCTTGTTTGAGCGTCAATTCACCGTTGGTTACAACTCACAGAATTGCAAGAATGGCGCTGTCCCAAAGCATGTCGGGAGGTCGCCAACTAACATGACATGCAGTTTTGTCAAGCAACCATTATATGGCACTGTGATACCACCCGTATAAGGGTGCAGAGATTAACCTCTTGAGTTAATACGGCAACGCACATAGGCTATTGGTCTTACAGTGTTACAGTAACTCTTTCAGTCATGGTGCAAATCACGGAGATACTAAAACATCATCCTCTTATTTCTTCCTTTACCGCTGCTAGTAATTTTAGAAGCTATGTCTAACAGATAAAGTTTGCAAAGTCTTCAAAACATTCCGTTTTTCACTCATTTTGTCTACTTCCTTCCATCCTGTCCCATCAAGCTAGATAAAGGCGTTCGGCCAATAGCATATCGGCATTTCTGTGATTGACGTGTGACGCCGGCCAATAGCATCTCCGTGAGTGAGACCGGGTGACCTTAATCGACCAATAGCATATTGGCGTCTCCTTGACTGACTGATAATTATTCGCACTTTTTTTTTAAATGGTTGGAATGTATTGACAATTAATTAAAAAAAAACACACATTTAAACCAATGACAATTCTTTGTCTTGCAATCGGCACATTTAATTTCATGTCAGCTGTTTTTCCCTTTAGCTGTACAAACACTACACTTAAATGGTAATATATTTAGACACCGTGAGTGAGACAGTCAGTGTGAGGTTGTAAGACCAATAGCGTTCACGTTACCGCCATAAGTATCTGTTAATGAGTGTAGATAACGCAACTGCTGAATGTGTTGACGCAGTTAGGCGAGAACATTTCTACATACTCAATGACTGGTTTGTCGGAATGCTCGTAAGACGAGAGGTTTGCTCGTAAGCGGAGGACAAAATTCTCCCTGATCCACGCTCGTAAGGCGAATTGTTCGCAAATCAGGGTGCTCGTAAGCCGGGGGCTGACTGTATATATATATATATATATATATATATATATATATATATATATATATATATATGTATATATATATATATATATATATATATATATATATATATATATATATATATGTATGTATATATAATAATACATGAATATTAATATATTTTCATAATTTCATGTTTCACCGATAATAATTCATAATTCACTTCCAATTGCATATTTAACATTTCACATTTGAAGCTTCTCCATTTCACATATACGTCATTTTCATAATTTCATGTTTCACCGATAATAATTCATAATTCACTTCCAATTGCATATTTAACATTTCACATTTGAAGCTCATCATTGCTAATATTCACACATTCCAGTAATTATTAAAATATTTATAAAATAAAATATCAAATATTGTATATTACCCATAATTCCTGATTAATTCCCACTGTTCTCACCAAAACTTTGTAACCTTCCTTCTTCGCCATTACTCATCCGATTTACGCATTCCAACTTTAATCGATTCCCGCCATTCCATGGGTGTATCCATTTTCCTCTTTCCACATTTCAAAATGTTCCCACAATTCCACTTTTTTCAGTTTTTTCCTTGTATTTTTTACATTATATAGCCTCTTCAAATCATTCCAACTTTGTAATTTTCAGAATACTTCACAGATTCAAGCCATTCCACCTCATTCCACCATTCAACACCTCTCCCTTCAGCGTTTTCGCCTTCACACGCAATTTCTTCAGGAATTGCACATTTTCTAGTTTAAAAGTGGTGCTCCTAAACCCTAGCCAACACTCTTTTCATATCACGGGTTAAACATTGATCCATTGCTGTGATAGATTTTTATTATTTTTGGAAAAAAATTCTGAAACAAAAAACAGTTGTCATCACTTTGACGAAGAAATATGGCACACACAGTGTTACAGTCACTGTTGTTATGACCGCTCGTCACAATAAAGCTGTCCTGACAGCTGGAATATGTAGAATTTATCTCGTAGGTACCACAGGAAGTGTTAATTGAAGTTCATGTGACTTCATGATGATTCATCACAATACGCAAAATTGGCAAGTGGAAGGGGACTGGGGTTAACGTCTTTACTTTTTAAACTCATCTTGGCGGTCTGACATCGGTAAACATCAAGATGCATGAATATCATTCACCTTTAGGTAAATTACGTTGGTTTGAAAAGAAAATGTGAGCTACATGAAAAATTGCTATACTTGCATTTTCCTTACCTGGCCATTTACTGTGTAATCTGCGATGATATTTAGCAGTTTATAATACACATCAAACCAGGGTAGGTAGCTGGAGAATACAAATAAACATTTAATTAGAAATTTCACAGCTCAATGTAAGCAACTCTACTTTTGATTTCACTCTAATTAGAAATTCAAAAATAATGCACTTGTATTGTTAATTCTACTGTTGAAACTAAACAAAAAAAAGGAAACCCATCCCTCACCTAAGTATACAATAGCAGGTGTGTAAGCTTGAGGAGAGACGACAAAATCCAAATCTGTGTTTACTGTTGATGTCAGTCAGCACAAATGTGAAATTCTGGTCCATCTGGTTGTCCGTGACGCTGCTGAGGAAAAAAATATTTGAGATGACGAAAAAAAAAATGAAACCTGCAAGTATTCAGGTTTTCATGATTGAAAACCTGTCATTATCATTGAAAACATTTTTTCCAGTGCAGGGACAAGTCCCCACTCAGTGGGGGATGACTGTGTGTGAATGTCGCCTGACTGACTGGTAGCACCAGTCCAAGGTAAAGTTCATCTGGCCTGTCACTTGGGCTTGACTCCAGCTGCCCATATTAGTGAACCTCATAAGAAATCTAGAAAATGGATGGATTTACAGTATATGGATCTACGGCATTTGAGTGTGATAAAATTTTAAACCTTGGGGAGCAACCTATTTTTCCAGGAAAACATGTACTGAGTCTTATCAGTGTTTTATTTTTCTTCGCGACCAATGTATTTCAATGGGTGTCAGTTATACAGTGACTTTTGCTATTTGCGGGCTAGCATAGTCCCGATCTCCAGGTTCCACTGCACATAGGAGGGCCATTATTTGTCACCACAACAGACCAGTACAGAGTACCCGTCACTGCAAACGCTGCACCAATCCACCTGCCGATCTTCCGTTGCATCCTACCTCACTCGTGAACAAGAACCCAAGATACTTGAACTCCTCCATTTGGGGCAGGACCTCATTCACAACCCAGAGAGGGTATTCCACACTTTTTTGTTTGAGGACCATAAGTCAAATTTGGAGGTGCTGATCTTCATCCCATCCCAGCTGCTTCACACTCCCCTGTGAATCACTACAATGAGAGTTGAAGATCACAGCCTGAAAAAGCCAACAGCACCACATCATCCACAGATAGCAGCGATGCAATGCTGAGAGCCCCAAACCAGAACCCCTCAACGCTTCGGCTGCACCTAGGAATTCTGTCCATGAAGATAATAACAATATATATAGTATATATATATTGTATATATATAGTATATAGTATAGTATATATATATATATATAAAGTATATATAATATATAATATATATATCTATATATATATAGATATAACAAAATCTGAGACAAAAGGCAGCCACGTCCAACCCAACCAATTCAACCCTCACTTGAAAGGAATTCGACTACTGCCAGCATTGCAGATCAATCTCTGACATTGATGGTACAGGGAATGAAGAGCCCGTATCAGGGAGGTTCGGTGCCCCTTATTCCCGAAACACACCCCACAGGAGTCACCGAAGGACACAGGTGAACGCCTTTTCCAAGTCAAGAAAACACAAGTGGACTGATTGAACAAACTCCAATGCAGCCTCGTGGATCCTGCCGAAAGTGTAGAACTGATCCTGAATCTGAGGTTACACTTCCTGACGGAATATATTTGCGCTGTGATAATGCAATGTTTTTGGTCACATGCACTAACCATCGGAATCTATTATCGCCACATGCCGATTTAAGAATAATCAGGTATTGTCATGATCTGTCTGTGTTTTGTTGTGGGTTTTGGGTTGTGTAGTTTAAGTTATAGGTTCTCTGTGTTTTCCCCCGCGTGTCATCACTGTAATTAACCTCACCTGTTGCCCGTGTGTGTCCTCCAGTCAGTTTCCCCGCCCCTTGTTGTTCCCAGGTGTCTTGCGTCTTCATTAGTTCTGATAGTATTTAAGCCCCAGTGTTTTGCCTCGCCCCTTGTCGGGTCATTGTACATCATTCCCCCGCTGTCTTGTCTCACGCTCCTTTGTACCTGTCCTTACCGTGCTGCCTCCCGCTCCTTGTTGCCCCCAGTCAGTTTCAGTTTAGCGTTTTTGTTTGTACTTTGTATTTTTCGTTTCTTTCAACCAGGCCTTTTTTTGTCATTAAATCACCCCCACTTAAGCCTACCCTAGTCTGCCTTGCATTTTATTGGTTCCGCCTTTACCGCATCCCGCACCTCCTCAAACCGGCATGCCCCAGCGTGACAGAATGACCCGACCAAACCCGGAACCAGCAGGAAACCCACGGCGGTGAACAAGATGCCGCCGTCGTGCCACGCGCGAATGCACTCAGCCTGCCAGCCAATCATGTGCTCCCCGCATAAGCTCTTTTTCGTGTTCCCCGTTGTACTCTTCCTCCGAACGCTCCTCCAACATCACCCCTTACACGTCCTCCTCACGTCTCTCCTCCGCGCCCTACACCGGCACGTCCGAACTCCCTTACCCCATTATTTTTTCACCCCACGTCTTTCCCGATTCTGACTATTCCGACACTGACAATTACTCACCGCCCTCGTTTCCGCCTGAGCACCTCCCACTGCCTATTAGCCCTCCTCACAACTCGGCCTCATTTCACGCCGCAGTCGGCATCCTCCGAGTTCTCCAGGTTGCACGAGCCCTCCGAGTTCCCCAGGCTGCGCGAGCCCTCCGAGTTCCCCAGGCTGCTCGAGCCCTCCGAGTTCCCAAGTCCGCGCGATCCTTCAGAGTTCCCCGGTCCGCGCAGGCCCTCAGAGTTCCCTTGTCTGCGTGAGCCTTCTGAGTCTCTAGCCCTTCTGCTGCCACTCTTCTCTGGACTCATAATTTCCTCACTGCTATTGTCTCCCAAGTCCCACGTTGAGCTGCCGCAGTCACCTTCTCCTGAGTCTCACGTCAGACCGCTGCGACCATCCTCTCCCAAGCCGCAGGCCGAGCCGCTGGAGATGCCCTCCGAGCCACAAGCCGAGCCACTGCAGATGCCCTCCGAGCCACAGGCCGAGCCACGACTGCCAGCCACAACACCGCTGCCCAGCTCCCATCAGCAACCTCCCTCCGTTCAGGTCAGTCCCTTACCTTCACTAAGGCCTCTGGTCAGGAGTCCCCAACGCCGCATATCCCGCCTCAGCCGCAGCCTCTTCTGCCTGCACCACAGCGGCCAGTCGGCCTTCGAAGGTTGCCTCTCCCCCAGCCGACGCCTCCCGGGTCTCCACCCGTCGGCGCCCAGCTGACGCTGCCCGGGTCCTCCTCTCCCGGACGCCCTCCGGACTCTTGCCGCCGGGCCTGCCTCGTCTGGCGTCCCGGACGCCCTCCGGACTCTCGCCGCCGGGCCCGGCTCGTCTGGCGTCCCGGACGCCTGGACTCTCACCGACGGGCCAGCCAATTCCGGTGGTCCGCACGTCCTCCGGACCCTCCAAGCCGGGCTCGCCAGGTCTGGTGCCCGGGCCGCAGAACTTTGCGCTCTGTTTGCACCTCTGGTTTTTTTTTGGACAGTTTCAGTTAGTTTCATGTTTTTGTTTGGTCCCTCCTCCGGGCCCCCTTCCGCCCGCCCTGCTTGGGTTTTTTGTTTTTGGGTTGTTTTGGTTTAGGGTCGTCTGGGATCCGCCCCTTGAGGGAGGGGCTATGTCATGATCTGTCTGTGTTTTGTTGTGGGTTTTGGGTTGTGTGGTTTAAGTTATAGGTTCTCTGTGTTTTAAATGCCCTGCATCTTATTGGTTCCGCCTTTCCCGCATCCCGCACCTCCTCAAACCGGCATGCCCCAGCGTGACAGGTATAATATTTTTGCTCACCAAAAATCTCTCTCTTTAATTGACCTCAATGCACCTACTCTACTCAAGGTGTCTGTAAATGATAGATTAGATGGGCAGATGGACAGACAAAGAAGCATAAACAGAAAATGATCTCTGTACCTATCAAAGCTGAACGGAAAGCAGAACTTTGGCACGGTCCTTATAGTTTCCTGTGGAAAACATAAAAATAATTAGCATGGCTGGTAGTCACTTTCATCATGTCAATCAATTGCCATGCCAAATATAAATAAGATTATGATCTATAAAAACTGTATCAGTATACATAAAACTGTATCCTTTTTAACAATGACAAAAGGAAAACAAATTAAAAATATGAACAGGTCAGGTATGAACACGTTTGGATATAAACATGTTTGTTCATATCTAGGTGAACATTAGAACCAAATGTTTTAGAAAAGGTCAAATTTTCCTAAGTATTTGTAACAGGCTCAACTAAGTAACTAGAATCTCAAAAATGGTATTAGTAATAGTATTTACTGCCACAAGATGATTCTAGCACTATAGATGCACTATAGAATGCATGTTTGTTGATGTCTGTAGGAATGGGTTTTCATTCAACGTGTGAAGTTGTGACAAGATGAGATCATCTGAGTAAAATTACAGCAGCATTTACTGTTGTGATAAATCGTCAATCAATAGGCCATGGCCATTATTAAAACATCATAATAACATCATAACGTCATAATCATAATAAGGAAATTAGGTGTGTCTGAATGCCTGTCAGAAAAAAAATTCTGTGACATTACTTCGACAGGCTCAACAAGGCACATAAAAATAAAAAAGTATTTTTTTGGCTGCCATCAGGTGGCGCCCGCACTACAACGAAAAAAAGTGTGTTGAGCATTGGACTCCCATCACATGTATGAAATTTAGAGAAGATGATCTTGGTCCAATTACATTAAATTTTACCATTCTGGCCAAACATTGGATTTTGAGGCGGCGTAAAGGCCACGCCCATAATCGAAGTCATAAAACTTGAGATCCTTAATGTTCCCAATCTCAATGTAATCTCAATGTTCACCTGACTAATTTTCAGTTAATTTACTGAAACAGGCATAGCACAGTACATGAAAGTGTAAAAATTAACTTTTTTTTGTCTGCCACAATTAGTAATTTGGGAATTTATCATGTAGAAGTATTAAGACCATGAGTCTTAATGATACTGTAAAGTTTCAGATATTTTAAAGCCTGTTCAGCTGAGTTAAAAAGGTTTTTGTCACTGTGGGCGAATTAAATATTGATTTCATATTTTGAAGTCCAACCATCATATATTTCAACGGGTCCTGACAATTTTTGGAACAGTTGTGCCGCTAAGTCTGATAATGGTCCATGTCAAAGTGCAAGTTGATTGGGTCAACTGTTTAAGAGAAAGCGGCAGCAGTTGAACACTACCAAATGGCCATGAATGGGGCAAAATTGCAAATTCAAAAATTCGTAACTCTTCGTAACTCTTTTTCTGTACATCCTAGCTGTGATTGACTCTTTTGATAGATTTTCTGTTTCATGTTAACGTTCTATTAAAAATACATTGACATATGAAAACTGTAAATACAAATTAACATGTATAATGCAGGTCAGGAAAAAAATGCTTCCCCTCCTGGAATGACCAGCAACCGCCACTGGTTAATGCAACACTGATAAAAGCAGGTATGATCAGTAACTATAAAACAGACATAATACAAAGGAAATGTAAATTTGAAAACAGACCTCATCTTGGAAATCTTGTGGGAATCTCCTTTGGATTTTAGGCTCTATTAGAAAAAGAGAATTAAGATTGCAGAATTACACTACAGTACACAAAAAATAAAAATACAAGGGGCAGGTCAAAAAGCAATAAGCTCAATAAATGTATGAGTAAACTACAAATTGCTTTTTTCCTGATTTATTCAAGCTTCACAGATAATATACTCGGAGGATTTCTTCAAAACAAGATTTGTTTAGGATTGTATTCTTCTCTCACGAGTAGGTGCTCTGACATCTAACTCATAAAGCAAGTCGCTGAACAAACATAATAACAAGCAGAGTTTGCACTTGAAATTCCAACTCCTTACAGAATTGGAGGATCCCAAAGCCTTCTTCTCTCCTTGCCAGTCTCTTTCAGCCACTCGCGTGTGATTGACTTAGAGGGCTTTCTCCGCAATAGAGGGAAAAAAAATATTACTGTTCTCAACATGACTGGCCAGGCAATCTTTCAAACAGCTCAAGGAGCCCTCTTAACAAGATTGAGGAATGGATTTCAACTTCTGAGTGGGAGTGGCTTACAACTCCTGCCCTTATCGGTCCATTGTCGCGCCCGAGCCAGTCACGTGTCTTGCAGAAGTACACACGTCTTGTAGGAAATTGCATTTTCGAAAATGCACTTTAGCAATTCAAGCAACCTTTGAATTCATGGCCTGAACGCACTTTTAAAAGTTAATTTCAATGTACAGTAGCACACTATCAGCTTCATCTGTTGGACATTATACACAAAGAAGGAGAGAAGGCATTTTTTCTTTATCATGCATGAGGAGAACAGAGAAGGACTGTACAGGGTCAATGCTACTGAGCTCTTAAGCAGCTCCTCCGAACTATCTCTTTTTATTTGATTTTAGGGACTCCTAATTTACATAAAGTTTCCCACCCTAAAATTAACATGGCTGGAACCCTGTACACGTGTCTTTCTATGTGTGTGTATGATATGATGGTGTGGCAAGAAATTTTTTTAGATAAGAAGCGAAGTGACATTGACTGTGTAGCCAAGCTTGATCAGGCTGGTCGTCCTTCCCACGGCGAAGCTCGAGACAGCAACCTTCTCAGAGCAACTGTCTCATAGCACACGGTTTCATTTCAAGCAGTCCATCTATTCTCAAGCAGTTATTTTTAATTTATAGCAAAGCATTTCTTCATTTAAGCAGTTATATTTACTAAATAGCAAAGCTTTCCTTCATTGCAGGGAGTTATATTTATTATATAGCAAAGCTTTTCTTCATTGCAGTGAGTAATATTTATTTTATGTATAATCACAATTATTACAATTATTCTGACACATACCTAAGATAGTTTTGAGTGCAGATTCTGATAAGATGGGGTTAGAATACATAGATATAGCAATTTACAGGTCTGTGTCTGTCTTAAAATGAAAGTCCGAAACTTAAGTGTGCAATTCCTTGATTTCAAGAGGGTGTGGACTTAAATTTTGTGACCTGCAACTCGAAAAGTCAAAATTAGAAGGGAAATATTGTATTCTTTCACTTCATAAGGCACTAACAAAATGAAAATCAGCCAAATTCAAATTCTCTATTGAGAGGGTGTGTGATCTGACATGGAATGACCCATCTAAACCTTGAAAAAGAAGACGAAATAGACTGTCTCTGACCTAAATTATTGTTGTTGTCATGTTGGTGGTGTTCCTGGAGCGGGGTCATTTTGATTGTTTGGTGTATCATGGTAAATTGTAACTCAAAAAAGGTTGCTCTTCCAGTTAATAAAAAGACTTAAACTTACCTGTGGTTTTTGTGTCCAGAAGAACAACTTCCATATATACCTCAAAAGCAGATTCGGGGCTTTCCCTAGGAAAAAAAATGTCAGCCTATGAAAATGCTTCAGGCTAAATTTCTGCAAGAAACCCTTGAATTTATGTACTTAGTGCAAAATGTCCATGTATTACTTTTCAGCTATACGGAAGTTTAGAAAATAATAAATGCAAACTGCACACCTTTTTACCTTTTCACCTTTTTTAACCGGGTCGATTTCCCCCAAACAGGCTGCCGCCAAATGTTTAGTCAAAAACAGCATGATAAAATAAAATGCCGCATTAGCTTTGTTGTATATATATATATATATACAATATATATACAATATATACAATATATATATATATATATATATATATATATATATATATATATATATATATAGTATATATATACATATATATATATATATATATATATAGTATATATATATATATACACTATATAGTATATATATATATATATATATATATATATATATATATATACACTATATATACACTATATATATATATATATATATACACTATATATACACTATATATATATATATATATATATATATATATATATATATATATATATATATATATACTATATAGTGTATATATATATATATATACATACACTATATATATATATATATATATATATATATATATATATATATATATATATATAGTGTATATATATATATATATACATACACTATATATATATATATATATATATATATATATATATATATATATATATATATATATATATATATATATATATATATATATATATATATATATTTTTTTTTTTTTTTTAATGGACCCCCTGGGGGTCCGCAGATCCCACTTTAAAAACCACTGTGCCATTACAACAACAATAACTGCTTCAAACTGATTTAGTGTTTCAGAAAACAGTTAGTTGACTCACCAGACTGATTCGTTTCAAATGCTTCGAAACAATGGCCGATCAATATCACATACACCAGACTTTCACTCAAAACAAATGAAAATTAATAAGTGACACCACATTTCCATTTTCACTAAATTGCAGCGTGATAATTTCGGACACTAATAAAAGTCCATTAGCAGTTCATACAAAAGTATCCCAAAGCAAAACCTCACTGGCATTCCTACTAATGAAATTTGGAATTTCTCGATTTCTATACACGTAAAAATGTATTACTAAGGATACATTCAAAACACTGTATCGCTAAATTTCTACTGTTCAGCGTTATCTTGCCCACTCATGCTACTGCGGACGTCATTGACAGCGCATGGTATCTGTTTGCTCCCCCAAATAAACCGGGCTGAAGTCGATGAACAAAACCCTACCAAAGTATACTGACAATAATGGCAATGTTGTGGTTATTGTCGTTTTTGTTTTAATTCATTTCTGTAATGCACAAGTGTTTCAGCCTAGGCCTGTGAACTGTACGTAATTTGAGTAATTACTCACTGTGAAAAAAAATACATTAAACATAAGTTAAGATTGGATTACAAATATTTCTTACTTGATTCTGGACTGCATCTTTCGCTCGGAAAAACGTTACCTCTCAGAAAATTACAACGGAATCCGGAACAAATATTTCTGGCATGCGACAGATGACGAAGAAAAACCCATGGTGCTCCGTAATGAATTGTGGGAGTTGAAGTTACCGCCAGTCGCGTAGACAATGCCAATTTCAGCAATGTTCTGGTGACAGAAACTACAACTTCCTAAATTCTAAGTAAGAAAAGTCGCGTGACGTGTGTGTGTGTGTGTGTGTGTGTGTGTGTGTGTGTGTGTGTGTGTGTGTGTGTGTGTGGGGGGGGGGGGGGGGGGGGGCTGCAACGAAAAAAAGGCAGAATATACAGTACAGAATTTACAGTGCAGAATTTACAGTGCAGAATATACAATGCAGTTCTCTGCCCCGGCGTTGGTAGTACCGTTCAACGCCTTTGACCGCCTTCAAAGTAAAAGCAACCTAACTAATGCAGCAATGAATGTAACAACACCTGATTTCTTAAATAAAAAAAAAAAAAAATCAATATAAACTAGAAAATGTGACTGCGCTGGAGAGGCATTAAATGGTGGAATAACGTTGAATGTTTGAATGGGTTGAATCTGTGAAGAAATGTGAATATTACAAAGTTTTAATAGGCCAAATAAGATACAAGGGAAAAACTGAAAAAAGGGAAAATTGTGTGGGTATTCAAATTGCAAAAATATAAATTAATCGGTGAAACGAAGTGTATTGCAGTGGAAAGAACAATATTTAATATATAAAGTAGGAACGGTTTGAAAGGGCAAAATAATGTAAAATATATAAGGGAAAAACTGAAAAAAGGGAAAATTGTATGGGCATTAAAATTGCAAAAATATAAATTAAGCGGTGAAAGGAAGTGTATTGCAGTGGAAAGAATCATATTTAATATATAAAATAGGAATGGTTTGAAAGGGCAAAATATTGTAAAATATACAAGGGAAAAACTGTAAAAAGTGGAAATTGTGTGGGTATTAAAATTGCAAAAACATGAAATTAAAGGTAAAAGGAAGTACATGGCAGTGGAAAGAACAATCAGAAAAAAGTGGAAACTGTGTGGGTATTCGAATTGCAAAAAATGTCAATTAATAGGTAAAAGGGAGTGTATGGCAGTGGAAAAACAATCTAACATATCAAGTTGGAACCATTTGAATAAACAAAATTATGTAGAAGTCACAAGGGAAAAACTGAAAAAAGTGGAGATTGTGTGGGTATGATGGGAATGATCCATAACGTGATATGAATGAGTTAAATGTGAATATGAAATGGGAAAGCTCGAAATGTGAAATGTTGAATCATCCTTTGGGAATGAATGGGAAACCCTTCCATTGGAAATGAATTGTGAATTACTAAAAGGATGAAAAAATATGGAATCATGGGAAAATGTTGGAAAAAAAAGAATTACTGGAATGAGGGGAATGATCCCTAAGGCAAAATGAATGAGCTAAATACTGAAAATATGAAATGTGAAAGCTGTAAATATGAAATGTGAAATCACCCAATGTTAAGTCAATGGAATTTTTGGGGTGGAAAATAGGTAATAGTGGAAAATTGATAAATAATTGGAATGAGAAAAACGGAAGCACACTTCTCACAAATAAGTGGAATAATATGAAATTGGAACAGTGTGAATCAGACGAACTGGGAATGAGTTGAAATGCGTCATAAAACAGGCAGAATAAAAAAAGAGGAATAACATGTGTGAAGGCTTTCGCTTTCACACAATAAATAGGGCTGATCGGTGGAGCAGTGATTAGCACGTCCACCTCATACAGTAGTTAAGGGACCCAAGTTCAAATCCACCTTGCTCAAGTCTTCCTGTGAGGAGTTTGCATGTTCTCTCCGAGGCCGCATGGGTTCTCTCCGGGTGCTCCAGCTTCCTCCCACACTCCACAAACATGCATGGCCGGTGAATTGGACACACCATATTGTCCTTAGGTGTTTTTGGGTGCATGATTGGTTGTGTGTCTCTGTGTGCCCTGCGATTGGCTGGCAATTAGTTCAGGGTGTCCCCCGCCTACTGCCTGAAGCCAGCTGAGATAGGCGCCAACAAAGCTTGCGACCCTTATGAGGATAAAAGTCCATTGTTGTCTTGAGATGGTCGAGTAGAGTTGAAGTTGATTGGATGAAACATCTAGGACAAGGTGAAATATGAGCCCTGCAGATTACCCAAACATGGGCAGAAAATGGACAATCTAAAATTCAAAGCTCATATTCTAGCCCAGTCATATGCTAGGATGTGGCTTTCAATTTTTGTAGGTCTGGCGTGTCAAAAATACGCCTCACGGGCCTGATCCGGCCTGCAAAGAGGTATAACCCAGCTGGCAACATGATTTTGTGAAGCATTATAAAAAAAGCCCATTAGTACGCTATCCATTCTTAATAGACAAACATCCATACCTGTACAAGCAATGCCCAGATGAGCATTGCAACTTAAAAGCAGAATTTGCCACGCTTGTGTGAAATAGCTTGCAGATCGCTTTAGTGACAGACCACTGGAACGTAATAACTTTCACATCAGCATTAACATCTTGCTTCATTGCTACTGCTCAGTGCAGGTCAACTCCTTTAAACCCTGGGCGTCTGGAGATTTTTAATTAACCCAACTTGGGCTGACTTTGAAAGAGTCATTACCTCATCAAATATGAATATATTTTGTTAAGTGGCATCAGCCCTGTCCATACATACAGTATATACATTTTTTTTCTCGGGAATCTATGTCTCCTTTATGTACAAAAAAAAGCAATAATAGCAAAAGTAACTACACTATATATTCATGAAATTAAAATAGGAATATTGTCCATCCATCCATTTTTATTCCGCTTATCCAGGGTCGGGTCGCGGGGCAGCAACCTCAACAGGGAAGCCCAGACTTCCTTCTCCCCAGCCACTTCATCCAGATGCGCCGGGAGGATCCCAAGGCCTTCCTAGGCCAGCCGAGAGAGATAGTCCCTCCAGCATGTCCTGGGTCGTCTCTGGGGCTTCCCCACAGTGGGACATGCCCGGAACACCTCACCAGGGACGCGTCCGGGAGGCATCCTAACCAGATGGACCACCTCAACTGGCTCCTCTCAACGCGGAGGAGCAGCGGCTCAACACTGAGTCCCTCCTGAATGACAGAGCTCCTCACCCTATCACTAATGCCGCTTTCAGATGTAGTGTGAAGTGCGGACGCTTTTGTATTGTAGTTAATGGAGTTTGTGCGACCGGCGAGATGACACGTTGAGCGATGCGATGGATGTGATGGACGTGAGAAGTTAAAAAATGTGTTCTTTTGTCACGTGTCGCGTTGTGTCAGCCAATCAGCTTCAGGAACGTTCTGCGGCTCACACAAGGGGCAGGAATGAATTACGGCGGCTACTTTGCGGTCACCCGAAACTACCCAACATGGCCAGCTGATCTTTCAATACAAAAACGGAGCCAAGCAAGAGCACTTACCTGGCTTGTAGAATGGCGGAAGGGAGAACTTGGGACAATTGGTGTGTGCAGCGTTTACTTCCTTTTTTAACAGCTTTTGAACCATAGTTACTGTGCTAAGCTAATGATAGTGCAGCACTGTGGTGCACAGTATTTAGCACGGTGTCTGCCACTTGATTGCGACATTGAAACTTTTTCTTTTTGGGAGACGAGTATTGTCGTAAAGCGGGGGACATGCAGTGTAATAAAAAATAAGAAGAAAGGTGCTGTCAGAGAAAATATTGGCTCTGCCACATCCCGGAAAAGTGAAAGTTCTCAGCAATGCTCTCCTTTCCGGACCCACTGTAAAGTGCACAGCAAGCTCACTCCCCTTACCTTGTGTAAAACTGTTGCGTGAAAAGTGAACTTCATCTTGACCTCGCGACAAAACGCCTTGCGTAGAGCGTAAACGACACGCTCCATCTGAACACGGCATAAGGGAAAGCCTAGACACCCTGCAGAGGAAACTCATTTCAGCCTCTTGTACCCAGGATCTCATTCTTTCAGTCACGACCCATAGTTCATGACCATAGGTGAGGGCAGGAATGTAGATCAACCGGTAAATAGAGAGCTTTGCCCTTCGACTCAGCTCTCTCTTCACCACGACAGACCAGTACAGAGTCCGCATTACCGCAGACGCTGCACCGATCCACCTGTTGATCTTACGTTCCATCCTACCCTCACTCGTGAACAAGACCCCAAGGTACTTGAACTCCTCTACTTGGGGCAGGACCTCCTACCCGACCCGGAGAGGGCAATCCACCCTTTTCTGACTGAGGACCACGGTCTCAGATTTAGAGGTGCTGGTCTTCATCCCAGCCGCTTCTCACTCAGCTGTGAACCACTTCAGCGAGAGTTAAGCCAACAGCACCACATCGTCTGCAAAAAGCAAAGATGCAGTGCTGAGACTCCCAAACCGGACTCCCTCAGCGCTTCGCCTGCGCCTTGAAATTCTGTCCATAAAAGTAACGAACAGAATCTGTGATAAAGGGCAGCCTTGGCAGAGTCCAACCCCCACTGGAAACGGCTTCAATTTACTGTCGGCAATGCAAACCAAACTATTACATCGGTGGTAAAGGGACCAAACAGCCCCATACTACCAAAGGACCCCCCCCCCCCCCCCCCCCCCAAGAACTCTCCCCAAGGTACACGGTCGAACACCTTCTCCAAGTCCATAAACTACATGTAGACTGGATGGGAGAACTCTCATGCACCCTCGAGGATCCTGCCGAGAGTGTAGAGCAGGTCCACTGTTCCACAGCTGAGAGGAAAACCACATTGCTCCTCCTGAATCCGAGGTTCCACTTCCAGACGGACCCTCCTCTCCAGCACCACTGAATAGACTTTACGGTGGGGGCTGAGGAGTATGATCCGTCTGTAGTTGGAACACACCCTCCAATCCCCCTGACCACCCCAGTCTGCCAATCCAGGGGTACTCTCCCCGATGTCCATGCGATGTTGCAGAGGCGTGTCAGCCAGGACAGCCCTACAACATCCAGAGCCTTTAGAAACTCCGGGTGTATCTCATCCACCCCCGGGGCCTTGCCTCCAATGAGTTTTTTGACCACCTCAGTGACTTTAGTCCCAGAGATGGGAGATCACACCTCGGAAACTCCAGACTCTGCTTCCTCAGGGGAAGACGTGTTGGTGGAATTAAGGAGTTCTTAGAAGTATTCTGCCCACAAGTTCACAACATCCTGAATCGAGGTCAGCAGCACCCCCATGCCCACGATACACATTGTTGATGGTGCTCTGCTTTCCCCTCCTGAGATGCCGGATGGTGGACCACAATTTTCTCGAAGCCGTCCGGAAGTCGTTTTCCATAGCCTCACCAAACTCCTCCCACACACAGGTTTTTGCCTCGGCGACCGCCGAAGCCACACAACGCTTGGCCAGTTGGTACCTGTCAGCTGCCTCTGGAGTCCCACAGGCCAAAAATGCCTGATAGGACTCCTTCTTCATCTTGACGGCATCCCTTACAGCTGGTGTCCACCAGCTGGATCAGGGACAGGCACCGACCACCTTACGGCCGCAACTCCAATCAGCCGCCTCGACAATGGAGGCACGGAACATGGTCCACTTGGACGGAATGTCCCCCGCCTCCCCCGGTATCCTGAGAGAAATTCTGCTGGAGGTAGGTTTTGAAACTCCTTCTGACAGGGGACTCTGCCAGACGTTCCCAGAAGACCCTCACGATATGTTTGGGTCTGCTGGCATCCTACCCCACCATCGGAGCCAACATATCACTAGGTGGTGATCAGTTGACAGCTCCGCCCCTCTCTTCATCCGAGTGTCCAAAACATGCGGCCACAAATCCATTGATACGATCACAAAGTCAATCATAGAACTGCGGCCTAGGGTGTCCTGGTGCCAAGTGCACATATGGACACCCCAATGTTTGAACATGGTGTGTTTGTTAATGACAATCAGTGACAAGCACAGAAGTCCAATAACAAAGCATCACTCGGGTTCAGATCGGGGGGGGGGGGGGGGGGGGGGCGTTCCTCAAGCACTCCCTAAGTCCCCTAAGTTAGCAACTACCGGCACCCGGTGGTTTTGGCGTGTCTATTGCTCTCTGTTTGCCAGTTGTAGAAATGAATGCAAAAAAATCTCAGGAAATGCTTGTCAAAACAGAGGTTTTTAATATGTCCAATATGCTTTTCATCTGATTCATTTGGTCAAACACATCACAAAGCACGAGTTGGATCAAAATTTTCCCTCAGGGGTTAACCGCCCCGGAAAGATTCACAATGGGAGGGGTCGAAACCTGTGCCATCGCCAAACAATTTGGCTTTGGTCTTTGTTGTCGAACAAACAATCAGCTACCAAACATTTGACTTTGTGGTCTGTGTTGTATTACAAACCATTTTGACTTTGGTCTGTGTTGTCATATAAACAATCAGCCTTGTGTTTCTTTTTAGATTTATTTACAGCTCAGCAGTTAGCACACAGCGCTTCTGTAATTGCCATGACATCATGACGCCTCTGAGTTTTCAACTGCTTTTGTCACTATGTCATTACCGAGCGTCCAAAAATAGAGACAACAGCATCATTTTATTTTGTTGAATTTTCTCTTCACCTCCACTGGATATTTGTGCATTTTAATTCCACTTGAAATTTGTGTTTCATTGTATTCATTAGTTTATTTATGAATTGAACTATGCTTTAATTTATTTACTTGTTAAATTATTTCTGATGAGTTTTCAAGCATGTTTAGGTCCTTGAAAATCTCATTATTTTCCAAGGAAACAATAATGGTAGTAAAATTAGTATCAACAACAATAATAATAATAATAATAATAATAATAATAATAATAATAATAATAATAATAATAATAATAATAATACTTTTTTTTACATAAATAATAATTAATAAATCGTACAGAAAAAATAGACCTCAAAGTATGTTTTCACCACTAGGAGGGTTTGAGTGCACATAAAGCCACAACAGCTAAATATTTTTGTGAACTTTTGTCAATTTTTATGGAAAAAATAGAACTTAAAAAAAAATGTGGAAGGCTTCAAGGTTCAGAGGGCTTCACCACCCCATCACTAAATATCGATAGCAGTAATACGACTGGATACGTACAAACAGGACAAAAACTGCTAGGAAGGGGAGATGGGGGGGGGAGGAGGAGGAAGAGGAGGAGGAGGAGGAGAGGAAAAAGAAGAAGAAGAAGAAGAAGAACAACAACAACAACAACAAGAAGAACAAGAAGAAGCAGAAGAAGAAGAAGAAGAAGACGAAGAAGAAGAAGAAGAAGAAGAAGAAGAAGAAGAAGAAGAAGAAGAAGAAGAAGAAGAAGAAGAAGAAGAAGAAGCAGAAGCGAACGAAGCGGAAGAAGAAGAAAAAGAAAAGCAAAACAAGATAAATTAGGACTCGTGCGAATCCCGCATGAATGCGGGCCCTATTCACTGTAAAATTCAGTGAACGGAAAGTGCCGAATGAGTAGCTTCTGTTGAAAATGGCTTACCAGACATTTCAGCAGGAATATTTGCAGATTCCGCTTGTGACGAGGGCATACACAACCGCATGCTTTCTTACAACTGCAGCTGTGGTAAGATGAATAGTTGGACTGACTGTGCTGTTAAAGGAAAGCTTTTCTTTCCCTTACTTAGCTTCTCGCTTACGGCATTGATCACGCATAGTAACGCTTTCACGCTTCTTCAATGACTGTCGTCATTTTCAATAGTTGTGCCTGAATACACGTCATACGCGCACATGATTAAGACACGTCATAAAACCTGCCATGCGTAACCAATGTTCACGTCTAAAAAAAATCAAAGTCATTCTTACAGTTCTTTAAGCACATTAGACATTTTACATGGATCCGAATTTAATTTATTCAACTTGTTTTTCCATTGCCACGAATGATTTAATTGTTTGCATTCTTAATTAGCTGGACAGATTTATTCATGTAAACATTTTAGCACGGGGCAAAAACTACACATTATGAATGTGTGATGTAATTGTGCTAGGGTCACACATTTTGTTCTTATTTCTTATCCATCCATTCATTATCTTGGTCGCATGCCCTTGCAAAGTTTGCGGGCATGCTGGAGTTTATCTCAGCTGTCTTGGAGAGTTAAGTGGGAGCAAACCCTGAACTAGTAGCAGGGCACACACAGACGAACAAACATTCCCTCTCACAAACACACCTATAGACAATTCTCAACCTACCTACCATTAGTCATGCATACTTTTTGTATCTAGTTAACGTCTGAGACCCGTACTGAAACAAAGCTTTAGATGGCTGGGGAGTGACGTTCATGTAAAAAACAGCAGACGCCGTTTATAGCAGCGCTTTTTACATTTGACGGCGGCGACTGGCGTTCCTAATGCTGTTGGTTAATTTTTCAGTGACAAGCATTATTGGAAAAGGCTACCTGCTGATCACAACTTTCATAGGTATTGAGGGCAGCACTCCCACCTTAGGGTCACACTTAAATCCTTCACTCCATAAAATTAAGAGGAGCTCTGACCACGAGTGTCATCATTCCGTTCATAAAAGAAAAAAACAACATAGTAATTAGTAGACAGTATTTTACATGATGAGGATTTGAGAATTCTTGTTGTTGGCAAGGATCAATGTTCCAAATGCCATCTGGCGTTTTTCAAAATAAACATTGGTCACTACTAGACATCTAGGACGGCGTTCGTGATGCTCTCTTATCCCACTAGGCATCAAAAGCGGTGTAAAATACGGCATTCTAAACACATACAGATTGTTACCAGTGTAAAGCGCAAATGCCAGCGGTGTGATGGTATATGGAGGTATGTTAGTGCACGTGGTTTGGATAACTTACACATTTGTGATGGCACCATCAGTGCTGACAGGTACATTGAGGTTTTGGAGCAACACTTGCTGCCATCCAAGCAATGTCTTTTCTGGGGGTATCCTTCTTTATTTCCAGGGGTAGGCACTTCGTCAGTACTGATAGACTGTCAGTCTGTCGCAAATGGACCCCCGTTTTGCTGACAGACCGACAAATGACGGGAATGATAAAAAAATGAAAAATGGCAAATTAAAAATGTGGGAATTGCAATTTTCATCTGTCATCGTAATTGTCGGAATAGACATAACGTCAGATGTCCATCAGATATCCGTCATGTGTCCAAAAGCCAAGTCCGCCACGCCATTTTTGCTTACTGAAATATAATTCAACGGACTTGCATGTTTATCTGCTATATTGTTACATTATAGCTTTACAGTACAAACTGCAATCAGCATGCAGTCACTGTGACAATAGTCACTTTACAGCACCACCAGGCAGTGAAGAAACGTTCAGTTGAGTGAATAAACTGTGTTGCTTCAACTCAATACTGTTACGGATTAATCCGTTCTGTGGTGGGGATCGTAAGGAGAATTCACCGTATGGCGGGCAATCTAAACCTATGTTAAATAGCTAATGCATTTAGAACCCCAGGTAAAAACATCAAAATTGTACATACCTATTTAAAATTGGTACCAATATAGTATAGTTAGTACTATGTGTATATAACATACATGTATACAATAAGAAAACATAAGTAAAAAAATATAGAAATTATTTGTTTACCTTTTGAGTGGTGCTTGTTATGCCCGTATTCCCTAGTAAAGGTAGCCTAGGCTAGGCTAGCTTCGTATTTCTTGATTATCTCCAACTTTGTTTCCATATAAATTATATTCTTACTTCTCTCTTTAATATCACTTGCAATCATGGAACCCATGGCTAACCTAGACAAGTTTGAATTAAGCAGTAAAATGCACTATAAATACGGGTTTGTAACCACTCATGCTAGAACAAAACTTTACCATTTCGCCATTTTGAAACAAGTGAGACCGACCAATAGCAGACCAGCATCTCCGTGAGGAGACGCCGACCAATAGCAGACCAGCATTGTAGTCACGCGTTGCATGGAAGTAGTATGACCGCAATAGTAAATATGTGAAATTACTAAAAACGCCAACAGATGGAGGCAAAACAACACAAATACAGCCAACCTCCTAGCGTCATGACAGTTGTTTTTGTCACAAAGCTGGGAAAATACCGTAAAGAGGGGATGAAAAAACTCAGTATTCCACACCGCAACATGAAAAAAATATAAGCCAGGGATGCTGTAATGTGGGGGTCGACTGTACTTGTCATTCACAGTTGTAACACAGCTGACTTTACCAGAGATTTATTTATATTTGCTCCCTTTGTGAGTCTTGGTTTCATAAATCAAAACTCATACTGTACCCAATTTTGTCGACCAAATGTTAAAAATGTCTAGAATTATGTGGTAAGAGATTTTTTTGGTGTTATTTTGTGTCATACGTATTACATAAAGAAATTGCCTTCTGATTCTGGGATGTGTTTCCACTGCATGGCGTTCACTTTCTAGCAACCAACCAACCAACTGAACAAATTTGCATTCTTTCTCTGATTGGCTCTTGGGCAAGAAATGCAAGATAGAAGTTTTTTTTAAATTTCTTAATTAAAACCTTTTTTTTTTAGTAAATTGAACCTCAACAAAAAAAAGTATATGGTGGTAGATTAAATTTAAACAAATTTTTCAAGTTGTAGGGCAGGCAGTTATAAATGAGAAGCATGATAATGCCATCCAGCGGACACGATTGCTTATTGCGCTCTCGTTCCCGAGCTTAGGTTTAAACCCCTTAGCTGGCTTTGTTTTCATGTAACAATTATTGTGTTGTGTTTTAATTGCAGTGTAACTGTAGAACCACAGACATGGTGTTACATTTATGTGTAAGTACTAAAACAGAAAAAAAGCCGAATGATGGACCAGAAAAAAAACTGCCAAATGTCGCCCTCCAAGTGATGGCGGAATGTTGGGAAAAATACACTGACAGATCAACAGTTACAATTACATCTGGCTTGAAAAAATGACAGACCAACGAATGACGAATGTCAGACCAGCAAAAAAATGTAAGCTGTCCACCTCTACTTATTTCAGCAAGATATGCCAAGCGACATTGTGCAAGTGATACCTTGAAGTAAAAGAGTCCTGGTACAAGACAGTCCTGTCCGCAGTCAAAACCTGTATCACCTTGAGAATGTGTGGTACACTATGGTGCAACAATAGAGACCTCAGACTGTTGAACAACTGAAATTGTACATAATGGTAATGGGAAAGAATTCCACCGACAAAACTTCAACAATTGGTGTACCCAAACAGTGGCAGCTCGGTGGAAGAGTAGTTAACACGTCCGCCTCACAGTTCAGAGTTATGAGTTCAATTCCATCTCGATCCGGCATTCTTGTGTGGAGTTTGCATGTTCTCCCCAAGCCTGCATGGGTTCTATCCGGGCACTCTAGCTTCCTCCTACACTCCAAAAATATGCATGGCAGGTGTATTGGACACACTGAATTGTTCTCAGGTGGGTGAATGGTTGTTTGTCTATGTGCCCTGCAATTGGCTGGCAACCAGTTGGCCTGCGGCCCATGGACAGCTGGGATAGGCAACAGCAAGCCAGTGACGCGAGTGATGAAAAGCGGCTATAGAAAATTAATGGATGGAATTCCCAAACATTCATTGAGTGCTGTCAGAAGGAAAGGTGATGGAATAGTAAATATGCCCTTGTCCCAAACTCATAAGAACGTGTTGTAGAAATCCATTTCAAAACAAGTATATACTTGAAAAATCACATAGGTTTAAACAGTTAAACAGTTAAGTTTAAACATTAAATAGCTTGACTTTATGTTGTATCCAATTAAGTATGGGTTGAAGATTTTTTTTAAATAAATGCCTTGGTTTTTATTAGCATTTGACACAATTTCTCAATTTCATTGGAATTGGGGTTTAAACGCACTAAGCTTAAGAGATGTTCTAGTTTGAAGTATTCAATTGTGTTTTTTTTTTTTTTCTTTCCAGCAACTAGAGATCATCACACCTTTTCAGCTATACTTCAATCCAGATTTGATCCTAAGGAATTACCAAGTGAGTAATCAGATTTTGAAAATCACACTTATTGCTGGTTTATTTTGATAAAAATTTTAAATGTTTACTTTTATTCCCGTAAATATTGACAGGTGGCATTTGCGTTTGAATACTATGTTCAAGTCATTTAACCCCTGAGGGAAATTTTGACCCAACTCAGGCTTTGTGATGTTTTTGATGTGATAGCAAAAGAAAGGCATACCAAAAAAACAATTGGAGGCTAAAATACTGCATAGATTGTCAAAACATGACAACTTTCAATATGCCACGCTGCCGTCCCTTCTAATTGCTTATAAACGTGAGGTCCAGAGGTAGACCCAATAGGTGTCAAATTTACCCCAGGTCGAGCTCATTTACTGCCATTCAAAATTGGAAATATTTTGGACATAAATTGAAAACCTGATGTTTTATTATGCATTTCCCCCGATTTGTGCATGAATCCAGTAGTTCTTAACCTGGGTTCGATTGAACCCTAGGGGTTCGGTGAGTCGGTCTCAGGGGTTCGGTGGAGCCTCCGCTGCAGGGGTCCACCCCTCAGTCTAGTCTGCAGTTAGTGGGCACAGTCATTCAAAGCGTCCTGCTCTGAGATTTCCTACCGGTCTGCTTTGAGGTCGCTGGTTTATGCAGCAGAGTGAGACCTCCCTATGAGACCGCTTAGAGAGGGCTGTATATGTGTTTGAGTGAGACTCCCTACCAGTCCGCTTTGAGAGCAGTGGATAAGCAGCAGAGTGAGACCTCCTTCTCGGTCGGGACCACACACCGGAATTAGCAACACCTAAGGCAGCCGATGTGAAGAAGCTTGTGGATGACTTCTTCAGAGACAACAACCTTTCATGGGATATGGTTTCTGCAGTTTGTACGGACTGAGCTCCAGTGATGCTGGGAAGAAAGTCTGGTTTTGATGCGCTAGTAAAAGCCGATGCACCGCACAGCATTGTTACGCATTGTATTCTACACATGCATGCGTTCGCAACAAAAACCTTGCAGCCCAAAATGGCAGAAGTATTAAAAATTGTAGTGGAATGTGTGAACTATGTGCGAAATAGTGCCCTGAGGCACCGCATCTTCAGTGAGCTGTGTAAAGAACTGAGCTCTGAATTCGAGGTACTTCTTTACCATTTGAATGTTCGGTGGTTATCCCGGGGACAGGTGCTGAATCGAGTTTTTGCCTTGTGTGGAATTAGCCCAGTTTTTGCATTTTTTTTTAAGTTGTTTTGAGTTCATGCACTGTGCTGGTTTTGTTATTTGAACAAGGTGATATTAATGCACAATTCATTTCGTGCACCAGTAAAAAATATATATATTTTATGTTTGACTAAAGGAGGGTTCGGTGAATGAGCATATGAAACTGGTGGGGTTCGGTGCCTCCAACAAGGTTAAGAACCACTGCATTAATCTCGTCAACGGCTGCTCGCAATAGGAAAAATTTGTGTCGACACACCAAAACCACCGAGTGGCGGTAGCGGGCAACTAATGTCATTTGCAAGCCTTTCAATGACTTCAATAACTGGCTTAGCCTGGACTCCCATAATGCAAAGGTCTTCAAAAGTCATAGTACTCTAATAATGACATAATAAATATTCCTATTTCAGTTTATAATAAAGTTTACAATCAGTTTAAATACATTGGATCCCCAGTACAATCAGTTTAAATATAGTGGATCCCCGGTTTATGACGTCCATGGCTTGCGTTTTTTTTCCCCCTTTTTTGTCCCCTCTTCACACCATTTTTTTTGCATTATGACACAAACTCCTGCTCAAACATGCTGGTCAGTGTGCGTGCGTGACTGCGAGTCGCTCCGCGCTCACACATCTATAAACGCCTCACCGCTTATGTCAATAAAATGCAGGTCTGCTATTGGTCAGTGTCATGACTCCCTAAGTTTTTTTTTTTTTTATTTATGATTGTATGCATGTATATTACATATAAGTAGCACTCACTATTCTATTTTGATATTGATTTTTAATAATATGTATATACAATTTTTATGTTTTTAGGGTCGTCAGTTGTTTTTTTTTGTCGCAAAATACCAAAAAGAGGGGATGAAAAAACTCAGTATTCCATGTCGCAACATGAAAATAACGTAAGGTAGGGACGCTGTAACACGGGGGTCCATTGTTTATCCATATGGTTACACTCCTCCTAAGTGCTGCTGTTTTGGTGTAGCATTTTTAGCCAATTAGAATTCAGCTAATGTGTGTCACCAGGCAGACTTGCCTGAGCCCGGAGGCGCTGAGCATTCGCTTGAACAGTATGAAGGCTTGTGTGCAGTGTGCAATGACATATTGTGTATTGGCCCATATTTTTGTTGGACAGTTGCAGTAGCCAATTGACCTATAAAAACGCCTTGCTGCTCACTGCAGCAAGGCGGTGCTGTATTGGTCCACCATGTTTAATGGAAGTAGTTAAATAAAGTTATTTAATTTATTCTTCCCATGAAATATTTATAATGAATGGAATCGCTTGTCAATCCGTTAACCATTGGTTGTATTATTCATTTGCTAATGTTGCATGCTATTGTGGATAATAGTATAACAGCGCTAAACTGGTCAATGCACTCTATTACAAGCTAAGACCGAATCCAAGAGCATGCGGAAAAAGGCAAGAGCAGGAAGCCACTGGTTTATTCAGTCCAAACTGACCGACAGGTGGACAACAGAGGTTGACTTGCATGCAGAAACTCAGGAAATGGGGAACATGCAGACAGAGCCTAGCTAGGGCAAAAAGTCCAATCAGGAGCAAGCAGAATCGTAGTCAGGCATGCAGAGCAGGTCTTCTCACCAAGGCAACAAAAGTTCAGCTAGTCTGGATCAGGTAAGGTCTGAATCCAGACAGGCTAATCAGAGGGGTACATAGGAAAGCTCAACAATGAGAAAGTGATTGGTTGCACCTAGTAGTGATTAGGCTGATCAAATGAAATGTGGTAGACGGGTAGAGGTTGCAAAGTTGGAACTGGTTGAAGCCGAGGGTAGACAGCTCCAGACATCCGTGAGAGGATCATCAGGCGGATGGGAACGCGCATATTTAAAAACAAATGAAGAAATCACAGATTCTATCCATGTAAAGTATTTCTGCATTGATTCAATATAGAGTTTGATAGTTGTAGTTTTTGTGAAGGATTTTTGTTTCCTCATAGAGGGCCTAATTTGTACGCTACCACTGACTTATCTTTGGTACTATGGATAATTCCCCCACATTCCTACCCCATTATGCATACTAACGGTGATTTCCTTCAAGTAGAATAACTTCATTAGATCATTCTCAGTCAACTCACATGTATCATCAATGATTGAAGTCATTAATTAGACAGGAGCAGTATATACAAAAATCTTTACTTGAAATCCATAAGAAATGTTTGTATTGTGTTGTTTGCATTGTGTAATCTCCTTTTTCTTTTTTTTTTGTAGGTATGGCGACTAATAACAAACTTCCTGTTTTTTGGTCCGGTGGGCTTCAATTTTTTGTTCAATATGATATTTTTGTATCCTTCACAGTTTTTGGCTATATTGTCTAACCC
Source organism: Hippichthys cyanospilos (assembly GCF_059441005.1). Taxonomy (NCBI): domain Eukaryota; kingdom Metazoa; phylum Chordata; class Actinopteri; order Syngnathiformes; family Syngnathidae; genus Hippichthys; species Hippichthys cyanospilos. The sequence goes on from NC_142383.1 coordinate 2,117,230, forward strand.
ATCTATACCTGTATTCATCTTCTTTCTGAACTGCACATCCTCACTAAGGTTGCAGGTTTTGGAGTCTATCTCAGCTATTATTAGACAACTGTCAAGTATCAGAATACAGTTCAGAAAATTTTAATTGACTATTGAGTATTCACATGAAAAAAAAATCATGTATTTATTGCTTCAGAGTGGCCTCAACAAGCCGCCTTTAAGAAACTAAATACATTTGAAATACTGTATTTTACCTTCTTTTTACCTTCATCTTTACCTATTTTTTTGTACCTTGGCATACATGGTGGACAAGGAGGAGGTTTGTCTTAAAAATAGCTCACCGGTACTCGTGACGGGCCACTGTGGCAGACTAAGAACAATTTTAAAAACAAGAAGAATGATTGGTAATTAATCACTGAATTAAGTTTCTTAATTAAATCCACTTTCTTATAGCAGCTTATCCTCACAAGGTTTGCAGGCTTGCTGTTGCCAATTCCAGCTGACTTGGGGCAGTTGGCGGGGAACACCCTCAAGTGGTTGCCAACCAATTGCAGGGCACACAGATGAGCAACCATTCACGCATCCAATCACACCTAAGGATGATTTAGTATGTCCAATACACTTGTCATGCATGTTTTGGAATGTGGGAGGAGCCATACTGCCCGAAGAGAACCCATGCGGGCTCTGGGAGAACATGCAAACTCCACACAGGAAGGCCAGAGCCAGCTGTATTCGAAATCATGTCCCTTAACTGAAGCGAACGTGCTAGCCACTGCTCCACCGAGCTGCCCATAGTACAGTGTACCAAATAAAACATTTTTTAAATAAAATAATAAAAGATAATAGAACAAGAATAGAGAGCTCTATCCAATTTGGCATGTGTTCTACCAGAAGCAGTGATTAAAAAGACCCACTACTAATATCCCAGTCACAACACACCGTGTAAATGTAAATGCTCAGTTTTGCTTTGTTTTTGTAGGTTGTGGTTAAAGTTGTATAAATAAATGATAGCAGGCCATATTTGACATCTTAACTTTTAATGTTTTTGTTTTTTGTATTTTTTAACAAATCAAGACAGTTACAATTTTTTTAGATCAAAAAAGTATCTGATTGATGGCTCATATTCATGATCCGAGCCAAACTGTGATTTTTTTTTTTTTTTTTTAATCACTCAATCCAATTTTATTTGTATAGCCCTAAATCACCGAAGTCTCAAAGGGCTTCACGGATGAAAAGAGGACATGTCGAGACTTCTTTCGAAAAAGTCTTACAAAGACATCTTTTCGTGTAAGGTACACAACAGCATCCCCTGTGAAAGCTCCCAGAAGGGGAAGGAAAAACTCAAAAACCCCAGAAGATCAAATGCATAGGTGTCAAACTCAAGAATATCCGACCGCCACTTCTGTTTATGCGGCCTGCAAAAGCAAATCATCAATTTCTCTGGCCCTTGCTAAACCCAGTTGCAAAATGTTACCTTGTCATGTATATTAAAAGAATAAAGTTGAGAATTTGCCATATTTTTTGTTTTGTTTTGTTACAGTAACTTCAACAAACTCTTTTACTCAAACACAAAAACAACGTGCTTCTGATTTCAAATCTACTAAGCCATCAATTTGTTGTGTGCAGTAATAATACTATGAGATAGTTTAAAACTAATTTGGATTCCTCATCTTATCGTCTCAATGAGGGAAGATGAAGCTACAAAATGGCCCACAACAAAAATGAGTTTGACATCCCTGATCTAGTGTATGACATAAAACAATAATCACCACCCTCATATATTTTTTGATGCATTCCTTGAGACTATAGGAAATTAAAGGACAATTAGAGAAATGCTGTCGACTTCCTTAACAATTTATTTTTAGATACAGATACTGTCGGATGCTGGAAGAGGGCTCTTTCAGGGGGCGAACAGGTGACTTTGTTTTTATGTTCCTCTTCGGTGGATTTCTGATGACTGTATCCTTTTCGTTGATGTTTGGGTGGGGAATGTTTTGAGAGGGTCAGTTGAATATATTTTACAAACATCAAAGTGCTTGTTTTTATTAGATTTCTTGGTTAAACTTTGACTACATTTACATGCAATTAATATTCATGCTTGGAATCGCAACATACTTAAGTCAGTGCTTCTCCATTATATTTTGCAAAGCCTCCCCCTAGGAAAGCGAAAACGTTTCGCCACACGGCCCGTAGATCAGATTATTATCTACATATAAAAATTGTATAAGTATACCTAAAACTGTATCCTCAACATTGACACAAAGAAAAAGCAAGATAAAAAAAATTTCAACAACTACAGTATTTACACAGGTTAAATGTTTAATCTGGCCTTCGAGATTATTCTGTAAAGTATAAGAATTAGCTGATTTTTTTTTAATAAATGTAAAACTTCAATTGTTTAAGATTATTATTAATGTTAATGATTGATGAATGATTAATACTGTTGTTTTGCTTTTGCTATTTTGGACAGTAATAAAAAATAGTAAGAAATTTGAAGATAAATATATAACATATACCACCAGAATTGGAGCTCACGATCTGAGGAAGCCAACGGCACCACATCAGCTACAAAAACCATAGATGCCGTTTAAAACCACCAAAGCAGGCCCTCTGAACGCTTTGGCTGCACCTGGAAAATTTGTCCATAAAGGTAATGAACAGAATCAATAACAAAGGGCAGCGTTAGCTGAGTCCAACTTCACTGGAAAGGAATTCGACTTACTGCCAGCAGTGCGGATCAATCTCAAACATTGGTGGGTCAGGGACTGAACAACCCATATCAGGGGGTCCGGTATGTATGCCATTGTAAAGGTGTGTTCAAAATAATAGCAGTCTGTTTAAAAAAAAAAAAAAAAAAAAAAAGAGTAACTCCCAAAATCCTTACAAGAATTTCTATTTCCATGCATTAGGAACACTGAATATTATACCCTAAATGAAAACATGTAGAAAAAAAGCAGAAACTCTTTAATTACTTTACAGAAAATGAATAAAAATGAGCTCTTCAAAAAAACAGGCTGTTCAAAAAATAGCAGTGTCTGCATTTTACTGTACAAACATAAAATTTACTGTAAATATTTACTGTATAAACTGAAAAATATCCAGGATTCAGCATTCTTATGAATCACTGAGCTAATATATAGTTGTAGAGCCACTGTTTCTGCGAACTGCTTCACAACTGTGTTGCGTGGAGTAGACCAACATCTGGCATGGTTTTGCCTCAGAAACAGCATTTTTAATGTCACCCCACAAGCTTTGTATCGGATTACGGTCCGTGGATTGGGCTGGCCACACCATACCTTGAATTTTGTTGGTCTGGAACCAAGAAGCTGCTTGCTTACTGGTGTGTTTGGGGTCGTTGTCTTGTTGAAACACCCATTTCAAGGTTATTTCCTCTTCAGCACAAGGCAACATGACCTCTTCAAGTATTATTATGTATGCAAACTGATCCATGATCCCTGGTATGCGATAAATAGGCCCGACAGCATAGTAAGAGAAACATCCCCATCTCATGATGCTTGCACTGCCATGCTTCACTGTCGTCAGGGTATACTGTGGCTTGAATTCAGTGTTTGGGGGTCTGACAAACTGTTTGTGGCCCTTAAAGCCAAAGAGAATAATCTTACTCTCATCTGTCCACAAAATGTTTCTCCATTTCTCTTTTGGCCAACCAATGTGTTCTTTGGATAGTTGTATCCTCTTCAGCACGTCTTTTTTTTTTTTTTTTTTTAACAGTGGGACTTTGCGCGGGCTTCTTGCCGATAGGTTAGCTTCACACAGGCAATCTTCTAATTTTGACAGTACTCACAGGTAACTTCAGACTGTCTGATCATTCTGGAACTGATTGTTGGCTGAGTTTTCATCTTTCTAGCTATTCTTCGAGTCCTTTGAATCAATCAATCACAGGTTAACAAAATAGATTACAGAAAACATATAGTGCAATGATGATTTGACAGCAGGCAAAGCCATTGGGCAGGAACCTTCCCACAGTCCAACCAAGTGGACCGCAGACTGTCAATCTCTTAACCCGCGATGGTCGATCAGCGCAGGGCCAAATGGGGGCGGTCATGTCAACCTTCACCATCTAGCTAGCACCCTCTCCGAGCCGGAAGAAAGGGACAGGAAAAAAAAAAAAGAAGAAAGCTGCAGACAGGCCCAATTAACTAAATGCTTTTGAGTATAAATGTGTTTTTAGTTGGGATTTAAAGATTTTTACTGAGGTGGCTGCACGAACTTCCATAGGTAGGGCATTCCATAGTACTGGCGCGCAAATGGAAAATGCCCTTGATCTTGCAGACTTCCTTTTAGCCCGTGGGGCCGATAGAAAACTAGCATTTTGTGACCGAAGTTGTCAGGACGGAACATATGGTGATGCTAAGTCAACGAGATAGGAAGGAGCTAAACTGTGTCAAAATTTATAATTAACAAACAACACCTTAAAATCACATCTCGTGTATTGGAAGCCAATGCAGGCCAGCTAGAATCGGAGTAATATGATCGATCTTTCTCGTTCTTGTGAATAGTCTCGCTGCTGCATTCTGTATAGACTGCAGGCTTTTGACACAGGACATGGGAAGCCCAGAAAACAAAACGTTACAATAGTCTAGGCGCGATGTAACAAATGCATGAAATAATGTTTCATTAATGTTTCACTTTTTGAATGGTAGTCTTGCGTTTTTTTTCCACGTCTCTCTGGTTTTTCTTTCCATTTTAAAGCAATGGAGATCATTTTAGCCGAGCAGCCCATCATTTTCTGTACGTCTTTATACAATTTCTCTTCATTCATCAACATTTTAATCAAAGTGCATTTTTCTTCTAAACAATGTCTGGAACAACCCATTTTCTCAGGTTTTCAGAGAGAAATGCACAAGCAACCTGTGCTGGCTTCATCCTTAAATAAGGGCCACCTGATTGACACCTCTTTTTTCACAGAATGAATGACTTCACTAATTGAACTCCACACTGCTGTTTTTTTTTTTTGTTTTTGTTTTTAACACGCCCCTTCAATTCATTATTCAATTACACAGACACAGTAGCTTGCATATTATGAATGTTGGCTCTCTTGGTCTTCTATGACCCTACTGCAGCAACTGGTAAATTATTTGCCACACAGAAATGTAATTTCTACCAAAAAACGGTTATTAATGTTGGACTGCTATTATTTTGAACACAACTGTATATAAAAGAATAACATATTGATGTCATTAGGCTGTGACTTGTACGTTTGAATTTTGGTATTTTTTTGCAGTTTGTGCAGCTGAGTTATTGAGCATTTCGTGGCAGGGGAATTAAGAAAAGCAAAACTGGATGCCCCGCCCTCGTCATATAGTATTTTTAAAAATCAATACAGTGGGCCCCTGGTTTATAATATTAATCTGTTCCGTGGTTGGGATCGTAATGTGAATTCACTGTATGACGGGCAATCCAAACCTATGTTATTTCGCTAATGCATGTAAAAACATTAAAATTGGATATCCATATTAAAAATTGGTATCAAAATTATATTGTGAGTGCTACTTATATATAATAGACACGCGTACAATTAAATAATATCATAAAAAAAGTATATAAAGGATTTATTTACCTTTTGAGCGATTTATGGCCATAATCCATAGTGTGGGTAGCCTAGCCTAGCCTAGGCTAGGCCACCTTAGGCTTCTTCGCATTTCTTGATTATCTCCAGCTTCATGTGGCAGCGTCGTTTCCAAATAAATCATCATCTTATTTCTCTCTTTAACATCACTTGCAATCTTTGGACCCAAGGCTAACCAATTCAAGTTTGAATGAAGCACTAAAATGTACTATAAATACATTTTTGTAAGCACTCACAGGAGAACAAAGCTTTAATGTGCCGCCATTTTGGAACGAGTGACGCCGACCAATTGTAGACCAGCATCTTAGTGTTTCCGGGATGCCGATCAACAGTGGACCAGCATCGTAGGGAGTCGTAACGCCGACCAATACCAGACCAGCATTGTCGTGATCAGTGACGCGTGTATAAACATGAGCATGTTTGAGGTATCATGAGGTGAAAAAAAATAGCGCGGTCTTCATCGTAAGGTAAAAAAAAAACGTAAGGCAGGGACGTCGTAAACCGGGGGTCCATTGTATTTTTCTTTCCAATTGCTGCATGACGTCTCGATATGGTGCTGCCCAAATTTGAAGTCGGTGGCAGTATGGCTCAGTGGTAGAGTGGTTGTCTCCCAGCCGAGTGACTGTGGGTTCAATCCCTCAACCATCGTGAAAATGAGAGTTGTTCCTGATGCTGCGTAATCAGTAGGTAAATGACTATTTAGTACAAGGCACTCTGAGTACCAAAGGTAGACAAGTGCTATATATGTGAAAGTCCATTTACCAAGTCAATCAAATAAACTGTCTAGTGCTATATATGTGAAAGTCCATTTACCAAGTCAATCAAATAAACTGTCTAGGTCAAGGGAGCAAAAGTATCACCAAAAGTGGGCCAAAATTGGACAGTCAAAAAAGTCATAGCTCATGTTCTGTACATACTAGCATATGGCTGTAATAGATGTATTGTAGGTCCGGGGTGTTACACATGCCCGACAATTACGTCAGATGAAAACCACAGACAAAATGCTCCGTTGTCAAGCATAGTCCATCATTTCTAAAAGATTTCTCGTCATTCAGCGGTCCGTCGGCAAAATGTGCGTCCGTTAGTGACTGACCGACAGACTCAACATTGATACTGGCGGACTGCCCACCTCTGGACTTTACCATGACAAAATGACAATAATATAGGAGGTTAATACTTGAGGACACTAATCAAATAGTAATTTTTAAAATGTTAATTTTTTGGTAACAATTTCATTATAAGCACAACCTTGTTATTAAACACAAACAAGTTGTAATACGAGGTATTTACTAGTTCTAAATTTGGAACCTTCTTAATGCGCTTAACAGTTTACACTGAGCATTTCTACCAGGTTCAAAACCTTTTTTTTCGAGGTTCTTTAACATGAGTTCAGATATTTGGAACTTTTGTGAGTTTGGTGTTCCTGGGCCAAGCTTTCACAATAATGTTGGTGTATGTGTGGAGTCGAAGAAATCCAAATGTTCGAATGAATTTCTTTGGCCTTTTGAATTTCCAGGCACCCTTCCTTCCTTGGGTGCTAATGGGGTTTTCACTTCTCCTGGGCAATTCAATCATTATAGATCTTTTAGGTATTTATAATGATTTATGCAATATACTTTTTTTTTTAACTACGTGTTCTAATGTTGTGAAATATTTCCTTTGAAAGGTATTGCGGTTGGTCACGTTTACTTTTTTTTGGAAGACGTCTTCCCCAACCAGCCAGGTGGTGGAAGATGGCTGAAGACACCCTCGATCATGTGAGCTGCTAAATGGTTTTTGCCATTTTAACTGTTACTGTGCTAATCATTTTCCGAAAAGGCAACCCCTCGAGTGCCAGCTGATTTCAAGCATTTTGACTCATCCTTTAAGGCTGACAGAATATTGTATGCTATGTCTATGTCTGCTATGTCTGCTTTTTAATCATGTTTGCTCAGCTACTTGCTTGACTCTAGTTAGACGTCCGGGCGCCTACTTGTAGGGCAACTAAGGCTCACCGTCATCCCAACTACATACAGCCAACACATGGAAACGAGAGTGGATAACAGTACAGTTACTGTATAAGGTTTAATAATTGAAGATTTAAGTAAATACCTGTACCGCAGTAATACAGTGGACCTGGCTTACGATTTTTTCACGTTACGATGTGGAATACTGAGTTCTTTCGGCATTTATCCCGCTTTACGATTAACATCAACAACTGTCATGACCTGTGGGATTGGTTGTTTGTTGTTTTGCCTCCCTCTTGAGGCGTTTTTAGGTAATTGCGCTTATTTTCTGTTCGCGTCAAACTGCCTCCGCTGCCATGCGTCACTACAATGCTGGTCTGCTATTGGTCGGTGTCTCAACTCCCTAAGATACTGGTCTACTATTGGTCAGTGTGATGGTGTCATGAAGATGCTGTTCTGCTATTGACAAAGATGGCTGCCTTATTCTGCCCTCACTAACGTTTCAGCTAGCTAGGCAGATAGTCAACTCCTTCAAAAACGACACCTGTTGGTGATTCTTCCCCTTTTTAATCACTTTAGATGCTTTATGTAGGTGGAAAACTGAAACAAGAAAAACATAAAACTATTTACTTGCTGCGGCAAATAAAATACAACAAAGTAACTAGCCCACTTGAATGCCGCATGACATAGCACGAGGTTAGACAAGCATGCTAACAGTCGCGAGCTAATGTGCTATCCGCTAGCTCGATGCTAATCGCTAACTCGATGCTAATCCCCATAAGTGAACTGATTTCCCCCGTCTTTATGACACAAACCTTCAAACACAAATCGACTGATGGACAATACAAGAGGTGGCACATATGTCATGAGCTCTCCGCCTCACACTTCGAACAAGCTAGACAGGTGGTCATAAAGGCAGTTCAAGAAGAATATTTGTCAAAAGAGCTTAGACACCTCGTGGCAGGAAAAAACATTCCAAAGGGAAGTCCTCTTGTAATGCTTTCCCCGTACCTTGACCAAATAGGACTTCTCAGAATTGGAGGACGCCTCCCCCACTCAGACTTAGATACTTTAGTATAGCAACCACTTATTTTACCACGTCAGCACCATGTAACTAGTCTGCTAATCCGCCATTACCATGAAAATGTCAAACACCAAGGGCGTCACCTTACGGAAGGTGCCTTATGGTCCGCAGGTTACTGGATTTTGGGGGGTAAACGTCAGATTAGCAGTCTCATTCACACTTGCGTGATTTGTCGAAAGCTAAGGGGAGGGACACAGTCACAGAAAATGTCCGACCTTCCTAGAGAACGCCTTAGCATAGAACCTCCGTTCTCATATGTCGGCGTTGACGTGTTTGGGCCATGGTCAGTTACCTCTCGCCGAACTAGGGGTGGGGTTGCAAGTAGCAAACGGTGGGCGGTGATGTTCACCTGCATGAGCACTAGGGCTGTTCACATAGACACGATAGAGTCCATGGACACCTCTAGTTTCATCAACGCTCTCCGCCGATTCTTTTCCATTAGGGGGCCAGCAAAACAATTAAGGTCAGACTGTGGATCTAACTTCAGGGGCGCCTGTAAGGAGCTAGGATTTGACACTAAGATTCCTTCAGATCCGAACGTAAAGTCATTCCTTAACGGTAGTGGTTGTACTTGGATCTTTAATCCTCCGCACTCTTCGCATATGGGGGGCAGTTGGGAGCGGATGATAGGGGTAGCACGTAGGATCTTAGACTGTCAGCTTGCCCAGCACGGATCACGACACCTCTCCCACGAGGTCTTAACAACCTTCCTGGCCGAAGTATCAGCAATTATGAATGGGAGGCCGTTGGTTCCTGTGTCAAGCGACCCAGAGGCACCATTCATACTCACTCCTGCAACTCTTTTGACTCAAAAAGTTGGTGTGCTTCCAACTCCTCCTGGCGAGCTTGAAGAAAAGGACATCTACAGGCGTCAGTGGAAACAAGTCCAGCATTTAGCCAATTCTTTTTGGCATCGCTGGCGAAAGGAATACCTCTCGACTCTGCAATGTCAATGCAAGTGGCAGTCTGCAAGACGCAACCTTCAGCGGGGTGATGTTGTCCTCCTCAAGGACCCCCTGGTGAAGAGAAACCAATGGCCTATGGGACTCATTGTAAACGTTTTTCCCAGCAGTGACGGCTACGTCAGGAAAGTGGAAGTTAAAGTGGTTCAAGATGGGAATACGAGAGTGTACCTGAGACCAGTAACTGATATTGTTCTTCTGTTGTCAGATGCTGTACAGCAGGATTAGTTTGGGGTTCTAGTGTGACATCTCACTGATGTCAGGTGGGGAGTGTTCTGGCTCCTTATGAGCCATTGTACCGTTACTGTTGTTACAAAACTGTTTGTTTCGTTCATTTAGAAGTTTGCGTGAATGTGAAAGGACAACCGGATCCTGTTGCCTTGTGCACTTCCTGTTTTCCGATCGAGCAAGAAGGGAATGCTTGAATGGCGACAACTCACTAGTCCTCAAGTCTTGAGCCAAGCACAGCCTGTATTTATATAAAGACGATTTATATGGAATCAAACCTAGAGATAATCAAGAAATACTAAGAAAGCGAAAATAGCCTAACCTACCCTTACCAGGGAATATGGCCATAACAAATGTCAACTCAAAGGTAAATAAATCCTTTATATAGTTTTTTATTTATGATGTTAATTGTATGCATGTATATTATATATAAGTAGCACTTACTATACTATTTTGATACCAATTTTTAATATGTATATACAGTTTTTATGTTTTTACCTGGGGTTTTACACGCATTAGCTAATTAACATAGGTTTGTATTGCCCACCATATGGCGAATTCGCATTACCATCCCAATGGCGGAACAGATTAATCTCGTTAATAGGGGGCCCACTGTATTTGTCCTAAATATGTAATTATATATACTGTACATAGTTTTCCCATTTTAAACATGGTTTAAACAGTGATGTTTAAACCATGACTGAGTTCCCATGATGTGATCCCCCCCTACTTCGCTGTTAATGTGGGGTGTCAACCCCCCGCGAAGTCTGAAACCCGCGAAGTATGGTATCAGTCCCTAGATTTCTATGTACGCCCCAATATAGCCGCAGTAACCATAAACAATCCTTTTTTTTTTGTATTTTTTGCATATTTTATTTCCTTTCTCCTATTATTTAACATTACATTATCCTTATTAACATTATTAACATTATTGTATATTGATTAAATAACTAATATTGCTTAGTTTGTTGAGAATTTGTTCTTAGGACTGGTTATCTGCACCAAGACTCCAGTGAAAGAGTACGCAAGGCTCATGTATAGTGTATCATGTATTATCTGTTGAATAATAAATCAACAACAATCTGAAAGTCAGTCAACTAACATATAAACACTTAATCTATGAATTTACTGCATTTTTAGCCGACATTAGCGGGTTAGCAACAACTACTAACTATAAAGTGCAACCTCTACACAAACGAACACATAAACAGAATAAACAACTCATCGCTTACTAAACATAGGCAGTAGCGTGCGTTATCAACATGAATGATAATAAACTATAAATATGAGCTTACATTGTCATTCGCTACGTCACCGTAACGAGCCGAATGACGCACAGAGAATGTAAAACAGGAAACGGAAATGCAACGCAACCCGACAAATTAAAAACATGCATTTCAAAATAAGATAAAAACCGTCACAAACTCTAACGCTTGAAGAATTCTTAACATAGTTATTAACTAATATTAGTTATTTGATGAATACAGTACTGCATAATGTACTTTTCAAATGTTTCCCATTTTTGCAGCTTTTTCAAATTATTTTTTATTTTGAAATATTTTTAATTTTTCCAGGAAAAACCCGCAAAGTACTGAGACCGCGATATCTGAGACCGCGAAGTAGGAGGGATCACTGTATGTCCATAACAAGCTCGTCACATAAAAGTTAAAAAAATCCTTTCCATGTTTTTTATTTTTGATGTTTTTCCCAGGCTAGGCTACCTTTTTTGTCTTTCTTGATTATCTTCAGCTTCGTTTCCATATAAATCATCTTCTTACTTCTCTCTTTAACTTCACTAGCAATCCTGGGACCCATGGCTCACCCATTAAAGTTTGAATTAAGCAGTAAAATGCACTATAAATAGTTATTTTAAGCACTTGGACGCGATCCAGTCGATAGCATGCCGCCATTTTGACAGTGACGCCAACCAATAGCAGACCAGTATCTTAGGGAGTCGTGATGCAGATCAATAGCAGACCAGCATCTGAGTAATGTGTTGCAGCGCAGGCAGTTTGACGGAACAAGAAAATAAGAGCAATTACCTAAAAACGCCTGAAGATGGAGACAAAACAAATACAGCCAACCCCTAGGGTCATGCCAGTTGTTTTTGTCGTAAAGCAGGAAAAATAACGTAAAGAGGATGGAAAAAACATCTCAGATCACGTCGTAAGCTGAAAAAAAATGTAAAGTGGGGATGTCGTACCCCGGGGGTCCACTGTATTCTGTCAGCTTTGAAAGATGAGTGAAAATGCTAAATATACTAGGCACTTTAGAGGTTGCCTTACGCTTGGCACTGAAAGAGTTAAGGCGTATTGATAGAAGCATTTGCAGATTCCATGTTTTTTTGTTTTTTTTTATTACACAAACATGCCATTTGTCGCATTTGTAGTCACACTTTTATAAGGGGTAAATCAGGGAAAGGGAACTCTGGTTTCTCTGAAGTGGTATTCTTCCAGTTTTTGATGTCTCCCTCTATAAGCAAATCTGATTCAAATGATTGTGATTGTTATAGGCGCTTGAGTAATTGGAGTTCCCTACCCATGCAGTAGATGATCAGCAAAACCAACTTTGAATTTGAGGCCTTGTCCACATGTAACAATCCTGTAGCATAGTCTCCCTCTCGTTGTTGTTGTTGTTGTTGTTCTTTCTTTTGTTTAAAAAAAGTCGCGTCTATATGAAACCTCATAGCACGGTTTCAAATTTGTGTACAAGCATGCCAAGTCGCTAGGCGGCAGTAATGTCGCAAATTCTGTCCAATCAGACAGAACTTCTGCCTCTGACGTAATTGGTATCCGTGTCTTCGGTGGGAAAAAGAGTAGCGCAAATAACTCAAATCTCCGTTGAAGCTGGTCACACGCAACGATGAAACTGGAGGCTTGGGCAAATCTCCACTTTGGCCAGAGGTTTTGAAACATTTGATTTTGATGAAAGAAAAAGCCCGGCCACATATAGCAAAACGGGGATATTTACCGCTCGTTTGCAAGAACCCTGACTAGGCATAGACAAGGCCTGCGCTTTGAATAATGCTCGTAATATCTATGTCAATACGCCTTTATCTGTACCCTTCATCACCATGTCACTAGAAAAATGCTGTTTGACGCTCCTGATGACGACGCAAACTACAACCCATTGCCCGAGGATCGCCCCGGAGGCTTTGCCTGGGGAGAGGGACCACCTCACCTTGGAGGTTAACAATATTCTGGTGTCAAGTATCTTCCAAACATCTTTCACCAGTGATGACATGCATTGATATGATTGTTTTTATTCATGAGTGGATAATGCAAAATAAATAAAATATATATATATATATATATATGTATATATGTATGAATTTATTTTTGTTTAGCTTTGCAAGTGTATTCAAATTCTAACAATTTCTTGTGTGTTCCTTTTCCTTTGGACAGACATGTTTTCAGCTCCCTTATTTGAACAACAAAGTTCATGGTTTTAATTATTTTGACAAAGATGATCTAAGGGTGCAATCAAAAAATCAACTGCAGTAAATTGACGGCTTCTAGTTGGCTTCTTTTATAATTCTATCATTTTACTCGCTTGTTTTCATTTGCAAAATACTGTACAATTTGTACTTTAATAAATGTGATTTTTTTTTTTTTATTAAATGGTTCTTTTAAGTTGAGCGATGCAAAATTTGGGCATTATGACATAATATTTGTGCTCATTCCATTAAATACAAATTGGAACGTTAGGGTCTAGGGGTCTAATGGGTTTAAGAGCAGATCAAGGAGTAAATTTTCTTTACAACAATGTTATATCCAACGCCTTTATTTGAAACATGGCATTGTAATTTTGTGGAATTAAAATCCACCAATTTTATACATCTTGTGGTTGGTGGTGGCCATTTTGCCACTTGCTGGTGACTGAAAATGACATCACAGTGCCTAAAGGCTCAGCTTACAAACATCACATGATCAAATCTGGAAAACTTGAGCCGTGATTTGTTAGATCACAGGTCCGGGGGCCAGATCCAGCCCGCCAATTTTTATGTGACCCGAAAAATGCTAATTATGACCAAGTTTCTGGCTAAAATATGACATTTGCCAGTTGTCTTCAATTCCATTTACATTTTTGACTTACCTTTTATACATCTTAAGAAATTGTAGTTTTTGTATTACTACCCCAAGTTTTTGTAAGTGGGTCAAAAATGACCCGCATGCATTTTCTATGGAATCCAATGGGAACTTTTGATTCTTATCAACTGTGGCTGTCAGGAATAAATTAACTGTGGACCACACAGACTATATCAGAAGTGTCACCCCTCAGGAAGATTATTTTACACAGCAAGAGCTGATACGTGTAAGTATTATCTCCCTATAAAATTGTATGTGTGTCTTTCATGACTGGTGTTATTGTTTATCAAAAACTAGCCTACATTATAACACTAGCTACACTAGTTAGGGTTAACCCTAACCCTAAAAGAAAATTTTCCAGAACAGCAATAGAAAAATGTGATCCGTCGTGTGTGTTTGTATGTATGTATACTTGTAACTAACTGTCCAGTCATTGACTGTTCCTTTCTCTTTTCCCTTTTTTGCCTTCTTGTCTCATCACTGTATGCAGTTCAGACAAATGACCTGTTTCTGGCTGTGATCATTGCACACAGGTACATTGTGTGCTACTTGATGTAGGGTTAGGCTTAGGGAACCCCTAAGATAGCTAACATTACTATTTGTATTGTGTGTGTGTGTGTGTGTGTGTGTGTGAGTGTGAGTGTGAGGGAGAGTGGATTTATTTATATAGCTACATATTGATCTATTGAAAACATTACTCATCCAAGGTGTCATGGCTGCTAGATACACAGTTGAAAAGGCCCTACAGATGCTGGATGATTGAGGCAGTAACAGGGTTGGACTCCGGGTCTGAAATTTCTGATGATGTGGACCCAGACTATTGGGTCCACATCATCAGAAAAGAGGTGTCAGATCAACCCAAGTAACAACAATCGTAGAGTCAACAATAGGTGTGGGAAATGCAATGTACCTGTGTGCAATGATCAGAGCCAGAAACAGGTCATTTGTCTGAACTGCATACAGAGATGAGACAAGTAGGCAAAAAACGGAAAAGAGAGCGGAAGTGTTAATGACTGGACAGTTACACACATTCATACACACACACTCACAACGGGTGTTCACATTTTTCTATTGCTATTCTGGATAATTTTCTTTCAAAAAAGTTAAAAATAAAGATACTTCAAACATGAAATCATACTTGTGTGGTCCTAAATATAATACTAAATATGATAAAAGTGGTTATTCTTAACCAAAATAGCCAATGACCAATGGAGATGCCCTGATTCTAATATGGGTCATTTTTGACCCACTTATGGATGAGTGTAGGGTTCAGTCAATCATGCATCTAAGGGTTAACTCCCAATCTCTATTTTGAACAATTTTTGCCAGCCTGTTATCAAAATGAGGTATGTGTGTTATGATCACATTTCACATTTGACTTAACGTTCATTCCGGCCCTGTGACATAAACTAAAACTACAATGTGGCCCACGATAAAAATGAGTTTGACACCCCTGATTCATAAGAAATATGTTGCACAAAAATTTAGGACAAATCAGGCGATCAAACAGCCCGGTGTGATCCTTACACCTTCCGTATCACCCTGCTTGGCTCACCTGCACTAGCACAGTCAATTGTGTCAGATGCGGCTATTTAACGACATCTACCAACGAGACTACTAAATTATACTATAAACAGTGGTATACATGGCAGTGATGTCACCAGTGTGCCCTCTCGTGCTGGACAATAATCTCAATATATGGCGATACAAAGTGATGCCAATAGTTTCCAATATATCATGTATCGGAATTGAAACGCATTATTTTCATAATATTTTGTTGTTGTTTTCTTTTTTTTAATCAGTCCGCTCTGAAGTGGCGTTATGTCAGGGTTATCTTTAAATAAAAGTTTTTGGCCGACAGAGGGCTGGCTCAATTGTGTAGACACCATAAAATCAGAGTGAAATGAAGATGTGGCAGGCTACTCCATTTTTTCCAAAACTTAATTTCTGCTACTCGAAATGCTTTTCAGTATCTTGTAAGGCCCCCACGAACTTGTATGCATGCTTGACGTCGCGGCATGCTCCTAATGAAACGACGGATGGTGTCTTGTGGCATTTTCTCCCAGATCTGTGTGAGGGCATCCCTGAGCTGTTGTACAGTCTGAGGAGCAACCTGGCAGCACCTAATGGACCGAAACATAATCTCCCAGAGATGTTCTATTGGGTTTAAGTCAAGGGATCGTGAAGGCCATTCAATTATTTAAATTCCTTCATCCTCCCGGTACTGCCTGCATACTCTTGCCACGTGAGCCCAAGCATTGTCGTGCATTAGGAGGAAACCTTATGGCAGTCAGAGCACCATTTTCTAGGCAGTAAAGGTCTGTGCATCCCTCCATGGATATGCCTCCCCAGACCATCACTAACCCACCACCAAACCTGTCATGTTGAACAACGCTGCAGGAAGCAAAACGTATTCCTTGTCTTCTCCAACTCTTTCACACCATGAGTGCTCAGGATGAACCTGCTCTCGTCTGTGAAAAGTACAGGGCGCCAGTGGCGGACTTGCCAATTCTGTTGTTCTTGAGCAAATGCCAGTCGAGCTCCACGGTGCGGGGTAGTGAGCACAGGGCCCACTACAGGATGTCGGGCCCTCAGGCCACCTTGATGAAGTCTGTTCTTGATTGGGGAGAGACATTCACACCAGTGGCCCTCTGGAGGTCATTCTATAGGGCACGAACAGTGCTCAGCCTGTTCCGCCTTAAACAAAGGAGCAGGTATCAGTCCTGCTGAGGGGTTGAGGACCTTCTACGGCCTTGTCCAGCTCTCCGAGAATAACCACCAGTCTCCTGAAATCTCCTCCATGTTCCGGAGATTGTGCTGGGAGACACATTAAACCTTCGTGCTCCAGCACATGTGGATGTGCCATCCTGGAGGTTGGACAACCTGTGCAACTTCTGTTGGGTTAAGGAATCGCCTCATACTGGCTAGTAGAGATAATAAGCAAGCCAAAATCAGCACGAGTGGAAAATCAGCCAAAACAGATCAAGAGGGACAAACTTGAAATGACCTCCACATGTAAAAACAGTCCTGTTTTGAGGGTTTTCTAATTGTTGCCACTGAACTTTAATTCCGTGAACACCAATACAGATGAAATTGACTAACCGGGCCCTCAGCTGCTTAACCAACCAGATATATATCAGGTTTAATCCAATTCATGCCAGGCCTAATAAAAAAAAGTGTCCCTTTAAATTTTGTGAGCAGTGTGTGTGTGTGTGTGTGTGTGTGTGTATGTATATATATATATATATTTTTTTTTTTTTTTTCTAGGTGAATATTTCATATGGCCTAATTACAGCTTTGAATTAGTCAAAAAGTAGTGACATTTTTTTTTTCAATCCACACCAATTTTTTTGACAATAGCAGTTTCCCCAGAAACCTCACACAATTCATGTACATTATTCGGACGTGAACTTGAAGTATGATAACTCAGTCATTTATGATTTTTTTTTTTACTTCAAACCACTCAAAATGTTCAGTGGCATCAGACCTATCCATACATGTGTAGTGTAATGTATTTATTTATTCCCCCCGCCCTTTACGACAATACAAGTCTGAAAAGTAACTACAAATAAAACTGAACTGTGTATATTTATATAAATACTTTAAATTTCTAGGTGAATATTTCATATGGCCTAATTAGAGCTTTGAATTAGTCAAAAAGTGGTAACATTTTTTGCAATACGTGCCAATTTTTTTGACAGGAGCAATTTCCCCAAAAACCTCGCACATTTCATGTCAGTGTACATTATTTGGACGTGAACTTAAAGTGTGATAACTCAGTCATTTATTAATATTTTTTTACTTCCAACCACTCAAAATGTTCAGTGGAAACAGGCCTATCGATACATATGTAGATTGTAAGTTATTTCTTTATTTACTCCCGTCTTAGAACAATAAAAAAAAATCATAAAAAAATGGTTGTATGGAGAGAACTAATTGTATTGTATTTAAACAAACACAAACTATATTTTTTCCCAGCTCTGCAGCCAGGGAGAACGATGTAAAACAAAAAATATCCATTGTCAATGTGTGGCCGTCTAGATTATTGCATAGTCACAGCACCACTCCCATGCCAACGTTTGGTTTGCGCTGAGCCCCTGGAGCCTTCCCGGTCTATACCTCCAAATTTAGCACGTAGGAGGTGGGGACATCACACGCTGCCCACACTTTCAGCTCCTACTTGGCAGGCTTGCTTGGTAGGTATCGTTTGAACGAGAAGCGGCTCCGAAATGAGACCAGGTGCTCGTCCACGCAGATGTCCCTGCCGGGGTAAAACATAATCTGCAGGCGGCTCTACCACTTGGTCCACACATCCTGGATCGTCACGAGTTTGCTCAGATGATGACGTTGTGGACGGTGCAACTTGTCATCAAAACGCAGGGCTCTGTTGATCAGGCCTAACTTGAAGACGGACATCTTTATCGAGACGACATCGCACCCAGTTCCTTGTCCCACAGGGTTTTTTTTTTGTTTTGATTTTTACATTTCAGTTGAAATGAGAAGCCCGCAGCTTGCACGGAGTTGCTGTGCAGTGATCGTGATCCAGCGTTCTCTGCCCTTATAAGTTAGTCCAGAGGTGTCAAACTCATTTTTGTTGCGGGCCATTTTGTAGCGAGACCTTCCTTCATTGGGCCAATATGTTGAGGAAACCAAGTCGATTTTAAATTGTCTCATAGTATTATTACTGCACAAAACAAATTGATGGCTTAGTTGTTTTGAAATTAGAAGTAAAGCAACCTAGATTGTTCATTTATTGTTAACATTACTGTAACAGAACACACCAAAAAATCTCAAATTTTTCATTATACACGACAAGCTAAAGTTTTGGAACAGAGATTAGCAAGGGTCATGGAAACTTACATGATTTGCTTTCGCGGGCCACATAAAATGACGTGGCGGGCCGGACTTGGCCCCCGGGCCTTGAGTTTGTCATTGTGAATTAGTCATTGCGACTATATGGTCAATAACTCCGTCGGTAAAATATAAATTGAATGCGGTGACGGGGCTACTGATGCGTGCAATGGCGTACGAAGTTGGCCGGGGTTTGGGCAGTGTCTGAGGCACAAAGCGGCCGGCCACTTAGTTTGATGGACACCACATGATTTTTTTAGCGCCCGGGTGAACACGCCCACAAGTGCTTTTGCCGTGCTAAGAGGCACATACGCAAATTCAAGTTCACAACACTAGATTTTGCAACAGCAAGGTACGCGCGCAACAAATCTTTTGCATTGCTTTGCAGAAGTTTTTGCAATGCGTCTACGCGCGCGCGCGTGCATGTGCATCCACGCATGCGGTGCGCGCCACACGGCGTGCAATACCAGCAATCACCGTCAAGCGTCATGGGACTGGAGTCAGACTGCAATCCTGCAGTCCGTAGTTTGCAGGCAAAATTATAATTTGGGTTTTGTCGCCACAAACTGGTGTAGTGGTATAAACACTCAACAAAACGTCATATACAGTTGACTCCACGGCACTGAAGAGACAAATACCAAAATTCCGGGAAATGCAGTAAAATACACCAGGTTTATGATATATGAAAGATTATGAATTATAATGATGTCTATACGTCGAAATGTACATTGCATTGAATAAAGTATGTGGTTAGCTCTCAAATGCAACAACATATAAATCACAGCACAATGCCATTTTGAACATCTACATGTTTTCACAACCCAGGGGAAATTTGAGCTCCCAGGTGTTTACTTTTCAATGCGCTCTCTTTGATTGAAAATGCAAAAAATATGAAAATGTACATATGTACCTGAAAAAAAAAAAAAAAAAAAAAAAAAAAAAAAAATATATATATATTTATATATATATATATATATATATATATATATATATATATATATGTGTGTGTGTGTATGTGTCAATACACACTGAAGGAATCTGGAAAAAGCTTCTTGCCTTAAACTAGTTCCTAGCGTGTTCGTTTTTGTTGAAAGATCGCCCATACCACAACATAGTGAAACAATTGATTTAATCCAGACAGAGTGGGAAAGTACACGAGGCCTCGGGCCAGTCCTGCCGCGGGTCGGAGCAGAAAATGGCAACGTTTCACATTCAACATTCAGTTCTTATACCCTTCCGGGTCATCTAGTCCCACTGTGGATTGCAAGTGTGTGTGTGTGTGTGTGTGTGTGTGTGTGTGCACGTGCGTGCGTGTCTGTCGGTGTGTGCGTGTGTGCGTGCGTGGGGGTCTGTTTGCGTGGGGATGGTGTCTTCAAAAGTCTTTGTTCTGCCGGCCATTCTTTGAAGCGGGAGGAAGTCTGAGCACCATAAAACCCTGACTGATATCTTCTCTTGAAGGCCACACCTAGCCTTTTGTTCCTGGTGTAAAGTTGGTCGGGGGATGCCATCTGTTCCTTTTGGAGGTGCCGACTTGTCCCCACTTCCCCTGGGCCAGGACCATATCTGCTTTATACTGACATTACATCGTCTCAATCTTTATTAGAATAATACAGTTCCATGTACACACTATTTTATTGATATATTGAATTTGAAAAATATGAATTTCCTTCAATACACACACACCACACACAAGTATAAATCATGAATAACAGAGGCCAAGAACAAATGAAATGTATGAAAGGTTGTTTATTTGTACTGTTTATTTGGCCTTCAGTTCTATGAAAGTGTACTTGTTTTTTCTGTTGTTTTTTTAACTCTACAATGGTTTGAATTTCACGTGTGTTTGAATTTCAAGTATTCTAAACAATAGAAAATCAGAGAAAATGTTCATGGCTGAGGATATTATAAATTGGGTTGGGATGGATTTTAATGCTTTAAAACAGTGGTTCTCAAATGGGGGTACGGGGACTTCTGGATCTACTTGAAGGAACTCAAGGGGGTACTGGAGATTTTAATGAAAAGAAATTCTTTAAAAATAATATGTAAATGAACTAAATGTTTCAGGAAAATATAGGTTCAGGTCCAGATTCTCCATTATAATAGACCCAACTTCTCACTTCACCTTGTTATCTGTCAAGTTACCGATTTATTTATGTGAACAGATCTTTACTATAATCCCAAAGGAGGACACTTTAGGTTGAATATTTTTCCGCGGCTAAATATTAATTTAGAATTATTTCTTTTTGAGAGCAGGTGTGACAATTTGATTTTTTTTTGTGGACAAACACTTATTAATAATTAGGTTAATCATTTATTTTTGTGGACAGATCTTTACTTTAATCCCAAAAAAGGACGCTTTATGTTTAATACTTTACTGTGGACAAATATTTATTGCTATTTCTTTTTGAGAATAGGTCTGACACTTGATTTTTTTTGCGGACAAAATTTCATTAATTAAATTAATGATTTATTTTTGTGAACAGAGCTCTACTAATCTCGAATCAGGATGCATTATGTTTAGTATTTTTCTTTTGAGAAATACTTATTTATAATTATTTCTTTTTGAGAACAGGCCTGACACTTAATATTGATTCTTTTTCTTTTTTTTGTGGACAAAAATGTATTAACAATTCAAATATTTTGTTTTGATAACAGATCATAGAAGATGAGCCATAAGAAAACACTTTAGGTTGATTTTTTTTTGTGGACAAAAACAAATAAAACTTGAAAGGTTCTAAATTTTAAGTACTAATTTAATAAATCAGACACTGATGGAATGTTTTGAGTCTTTATTGTTTGTTGTTGTTGTTTTGTTTTACCCAAACATGCTCCACACTGGTTAAGGGGTACTTGACTGATAACATATTTCACAGGGGGTACATCACTGAAAAAAGGGTGAGAACCACTGCTTTAAAACATATAAAATAAAATTTTAAAAAATGAAATACTACATTTAAAAACTCAGTATGACAAATCTAAGTAAAAATGCATTTATGATATAATGAACAAAAAACATTTCAAACAAAATCTATATAACAAAATAGCACATGTAATATACAAAAAATACCGTAAATGGAAAAACAGTAAAATGAAAAAAAAAAAATGAGAAAAGATAAACCAAAGAGCATTTATAAAAAAAAAACACCATATTGTAAATTGAATAAAAATATTCAAGTCTTTAAAGTAGTGTGTGTATACCAATTAAAGGAGGTGAAGAGTAAAACTGTTAATGTGAGTGAAGAATTTAGCTATCATAAGGAATTAAAGATGCTTTTTTTTAACTGATTTGTAAAACATTTTTATTTTAAGGTAGATAACTATGGACATGTGCATAATACTGTTTGATGTGAGGAGACATGTCACACAAACTAGACTACATATTCACATATTCATTTCACAATCTTTGAATGTGTATGTATCCTCAATCATTTCTTGATCTCTGAAGAAAGAAGTTGGAGGACAGCTAACATTACATTCGGACAAACCTTTGTCCAATTATTTGAGAATATGTAATTATGTTTTATTTGCAGCTTATAGAAAACGTTGGGACAAAAGTTATTGTCGAAAGAGGGTTGACTTTCAGATAATGAAATGTTTGTTGCTGAAGAATCGTCACATTCCTTAAAGCACAGGTGTCAAAGTCCAGTCCTGGAGGGCCGGTATCATGCATGTTCTCAAACTTTCTGTCTGAAACCCATCTAATTTAAATGATTAGGATCATTCTCAAGCTCCTGCAGAGCTTGCTAATAAGCTCATAAGCCTATGTCCTAAAGCCACAGGTGAGATAAGCATTTCGTCTGAGCCAGGCATGTCAAACCCGGTCCTCGAGGGCCACATATCCTGCATGTTTTTGATGTTTCCGTCATCCAATGCCGCTGATTCAAATGATCAGGTTTGTTGTCAGGCTTCCGCTGAGCTTGCTGATGAGCTGATCATTTGAATCAGGTGTGGCAGGAGGACAGAAACCTCCAAAACATGCTGGATAGGCGGCCCTCGAGGACTGGGTTTGGACATGCCTGGTCTAAGCCGTCATTTTTGTTTTGAAATCACATTTAACTGTCACTTGTTTTCAAACTGTGAGCACTGACTACATATGAATATATTTACAGTGTGTAAACATGCATGGGTTATCCTCAATAACTTGTGGGTGTCCAGAGGATGTCTTGTTGGACTGACCGTCAGTCAGATCTTCAAATCTCTTTCTACCAAGATGGAGCAGTGTTGGCCAGTCGTCGCATACGTCTACAAAGACATGTTTTATTTCTTCATTATCTTCAAATATGAACAACTTTGAAACCAACGATAAGATTTAGGCTGTAGCTTGAAAGTGGAAGCATCTTTGATGTTGAAAAGCTGTCAATTTTTAAACAATCACAAGGTGGGAGTAACATTTCAGAGGTGGTCATAGCTGAGTTATGTAAAACTGAAATGATAATTATGACCAGAAAACAGTGGCGGTATGTTTGTAGTGTTGGTGAATGGAGGCATAACGTCTATATATCAGGATGATCACCACCTGAATATTTATTTGAGCAGATTCTGAACAATATATACAGTGATCCCCCCCTACTTCGCGGTTAATGGGGGGTGTCAACCCCCCGCGAAGTCTGAAACCTGCGAAGTAGGGTATCAGTTCCTATGTACGCCCCAATATAGCCGCAGTAACCATAAACAATCTTTTTGTTGTTGTTGTTGTATTTTTTGCGTATTTTATTTCCTTTCTTAATTTAACATTACATTATCCTTATTAACATTATTGTATATTCATTAAATAACTAATATTACTTAGTTTGTTGAGAATTTGTTCTCAGGACTGGTTATCTGCACCAAGACTCCGGTGAAAGAGTACGCAAGTTATCACGTTGAACTTCACATTATTTTGGCTCATGTATAGTGTATCATGCAGTATTTGTTGAATAATAAATCAACAACAATGTTAAAGTCAGTAAACTAACATATAAACACTTGCCGAACATTAATCTATGAATTTACTGTATTTTTAGCCGACATTAGCAGGTTAGCAACAACTAACAACAACTACTAACTATAAAGTGCAACCTCCACACAAATGAACACATAAACAGAATAAACACTCATCGCTTACTAAACATAGGCAGTAGCGTGCGTTATCAACATAAATGATAATAAACTATAAATATGAGCTTACGTTGTCATTCACTACGTCACGTAACGAGCCGAATGATGCACAGAGAACGTAAAACAGGAAACGGAAATGCAACGCGACCTGACAAATTAAAAGCATGCATTTCAAAACAAGATAACAAACGTCACGAACTCTAACGTTTGAAGAATTCTTAACACAGTTATTAACTAATATTACTTAGTTAATTGATGAATACAGTACTGTATAATGTATTTTTTTGCTTTTTAAATTTTTTCCCATTTTTGCGGATTTTTCAAGTTATTTTTTATTTTAAAATATTTTTAATTTTTCCTGAAAAAACCCGCTAAGTACTGAGACCGCGATATCTGAGACCGCGAAGTAGGAGGGATCATTCATTCATTCATACATACATACATACATACATACATACATACACACATACACACATACACACACACATATAATAAATAACACTATAGCATCAATGAATCGTGCCTGATATCCTCTGAACCTATGTCAAGTTCAAGATATTTACCGCAACTCCGACGATAGAATATACATACTGTATATATGTCCAGATAGTGTGCTTCCATTTGACTTACCTTGTGTTCCTGTCTTGGTCTCTGATCTTTTTCTCCATTTCAGCATCTGTGAGTGTCTCCAACAGGGGACACCACTGGTCTGCATCACCTGTGTTACGAATGGCAATCTCTACTGTTGGAAGTGGGTTTTCACTGCAAGCACATGAAATGCATCCAAAATCAGTCCAAACACAATTCACCACGATGGTGATAATGTGGTGTTGAACATAACACAGTAGAAGCCATATTTTTTGCTACTGAAAAAGGAGTCTTGCAGAATTTGGGTAGGTTTTGAGACACTTGGAAGTCTTATGTAACAACATGCATGAAATCGGTTCAACTACGGTGTATTTTTCAACTCCGGTGGATTTAATGGCGATTGTTTTTTTTAATTTAACACCATTCGAGGAAGTGTGATCTGTCAGCCACATAAGCCAAGTTTTGACGCTTAGATGTGCCTTTTTATATTGGCGGTATTCGAACAATAATAATAACGGAACGATAGAGTGGACGTCAGGTGGCCATTAACAAAATACCTGTTGCAGCTAACAGTAGCTCATATTAGCTGATATTGCTACAGCGTTATTTTGGAGAAAAGAAGCAAGCAGACTCACTCAACGTCTGAGTCCATTCTTGTTCACACACAGGAATATTATTAAAACAGAGAGGATCATGTAAAAGTTCTGATGTCTTCAGCTGATTCAAGAATGGCTAGCTGTGCGCACTATGCACTGGTTAGAGAACACGGAAAGGCATTCCCTTTCACTCGTTTATTAATTGCGGTCTTTTGGCATATACAAACAATCATTAACTTGGTGAAACATGGATGCTGCGCAACGAGGTCTTTCCGGCAAAATGAACATCGCAAGGAAAAGGAAAAACAACTGCTTCGAGCACATTCACCGTTCCATTGCCGCTGTGTTTACTGACGACTCACAATGTGGGAAATCTGAAACACACTTAACTTAGCATGCAACAACTATATAACGTACAGATATGAACACAAGAAGATATGAAAAGTTTACAAAATATGAGATTTCATTTAGTTTTGCAATAGTTTTTACACTATTGGCAGTGTTGGTGCGTCTTTTACACGGTAAAATAAAAAAATACTGGAATTTGACACCAAATTTTAAGGGTGCATCATATACACAGGTGTGTCTTATAGTTGGAGAATTACGATACTCTCTTGCCTGTCCCTCCTATCACCTTGGCTGTAGTGGTCCAACCTATTGGAAGCGCTAAGCGATAGTAAAATTGAAAATGCTTGTGTGAGTTACCTGAAGGCGTAGGTTCTCTGGTGCCAGCTAAGTTGTCCTCGAATACTATAGGCAATAGTCGTCACAAATTCCCCTCCAAGACCTAGTTCAGAGCACAACTTCAGCGCAAAGGACTCAGGAGAGTTCTCATGTTCTGACATGTCCCATTCAAACTGGTCCACAAGTGAGATGTTTCCCACATGGATGTTAAGCTGAAAGAAAAACACACAGAGACACACTTTCATTCAAATGTATGCTACACAACAACCAGTTTAGAGTCTTTCCAATGAGGACAACTGGTCAAAATAGAAACAATAACAATAATATCTGAGATGGAATCAAATGGCCATCCAAACTCAACCAGTCAAGTTATGCAGGTAAAAACAGGAGTGCATCACACGGAAACTAAGAATAAGAGGAACATTTAAAAAAAAAGCAACACATGAAGACCAAAATCATTATAACCTTCAACACAATTGTTTCATAAATGTATTTAACCAATCATGCCACATACGTACACTACTATGATTTCCATCTATTTTTTTAATTCATTTTTCAATTTTTTAACATCGTATACAGATAGTACACAAAAGTACACAGATAAAGACATACAATACAGGTAAATTATGATCACATTGTCTTAACCCAACAAACCCTAAGTCCAAAAAGAAAAAGAAAAAATACACAACAGGTCAGTAATCTGAGCAAGTATTTACTGTAAAACAGATTATGTGACCACAAGATTAGTATGGTCCATGTATGGTTGCCAAATCTTCATAAACATGGTGTGCTGTTTTCTGCGACAATATGTGTTTTGTTTTTTTTTTCTAACGGGACACAGCTGTTCATTTCAGAAAAGCACCTGTCAATAGCAGGAGGGGAGTCGGAGTTCCATGTCATCGCAACTCATTTTTTGGCAACATCAAACACTATTCTGAGGAACTGGATTTGTGCATGGTTTAAATAGTGGCAGATAGTGCTGAAATGATCCAATAGGCACAATTTCGGGTTCGATGGAAGAATAACCCCCATCATCATAAAGTTGCACAAATGTCAGTCCAGAAGGGCCTCACCTTCACACAAGGTCAGACACAATGTAAAAAGGAGCCAACCTCAATTCTACATCTGAAACATAACTCAGACAACGTGGTCTTAAAAGAATGCAGTTTTTCTGGGTTAATATATAACTGGTGTAAAAATGTATAATTTGTCAGTCTGTAGCGGACATTGATGATGATGATAGAGAGGCCGTTCCGACACAGATCCACCTACAACTCTTCATCAATTGTGACTCCGAGATCCGACTCCATATAAATCCATTTCCAAATGGATTTATGTAGACCTGATTGCCAACCATCAACAGGCGATACATTCAAGAGATAAATTTGAGTTTGTTCTCTTCGTGAAAAAACAACAACTCTATTTTATCCATAGTCGGTAAAGTCAAGACCCCAATGAGACATAAAAAATGATCGAATCAGGAGATAGCAAAGAATGTCTGAGTAGGCAAGTTCATCATCTGTTGTTCAAATGACATACAATTCTCTTCTTTAAGTCGTCCTGGAAAAGTAGGATTCCCTTCTGGTACCACACATCTTGGATCTTATTGTTGACAGTCATCGATATGCGTTTTTTTTTTTTTTTTTAATGGAGATTTCGTGATAAGAGGCTTCATTGTACGCAAAGACGGATGCTATAAACCTTGATTGTGCTGCTAAATAGTAATATTTGGAGTTTAAGATGTTTGAGACCTTCTGAGTCATAGTACCAGGTTAGTTTTGCGAAAAATATCCAAGGTACTTTACCATGCCATATAAATTGTCCAATATGACTATTAAGAAGCTTGAACAAAGAGTGTGGTAATGGAATTCGTATGGATTGGAATCAATACTGTAATCGCCTTTAACCCTTCCAATTAAAGTGAAAGTCAAACTCATCCATCTATGCAAATCATCCTTAATGTTTGTGAGCAGTGGGACATAATTCAAGTTATACAAGTTGTTGAGGTTGTTATCCACATTTACCCCAAGATTTCCATACATTGGGTAGACCATCTGAATGGACTTTTAGCCACAAATACGAAGTGATCAAAGTCGGTCAAGGGGAGGATTTCACTTTTCTCCAAATTAACTTTATAGCCTGAAATATTACTGTAGGTACTCAGCACAGTTTGTAGTCTGGAGAGAATTTCCAGCGTCCTTGAGATATAAAATTATGTCATCTGCTGGGAGATTCATTTTGTGAATTGTTTGTCCCACTCATAATGCAATCCCTTTATATGGATGTTCTGTCTAACTGTTTCGGCTAGGGGCGAGATTGCCAAGACAAAGAGCGCATGAGACAAAGGGCATCCCTGTCGACTGAACGGGTGTAAAGGAAATATGGAGGACATCTGTCCATTTGTACTTTTTTTTGCCTGAGATATGTAATACAGAGTCCTAACCCATCTAATGAACGAGGGACCAAATCCATATTTAGACTTCATATTTAGACATGCATAATACACCAACAAACGTCACTCACAAAAATGCTCAACATGATATAATGGATGCGACAACGAAAATCGCCTGTGCTATTCGCATCACATCTCTTGAAAGGCGGCTACATCTGGATAACCCTTACGGTGATCACCGTCGTGATCTCTGTCCAGAGATTAAAGCTTTTTTCTGTGAAGCTACAGTAAACAAGCAGAATATAATCAACTAAGTGATAACTAGTGTTTTAGACTTGGAATTTTTAACCAATCTACCAAACATGTTGAATGACCTTAATTTAGAGCTGCAAGGAAGAGACAAAACTGAGATCGATATGATCAGCTGAGTTAATGCTTTCAGAAGAAAAATCCAACAGTGCTCCTCAAAGCTCCAGCACCAGGATTTGGTAAACTTCCAGAACCTCACATCAGACCTGGAGATGCAGGGGAAGTCATCTGTGCAGCTTGACAGAGTACGCTACACAAAACGGATTGAAACTTACCAATCAGAGTTTGACAAACGATTACAAGACATTGCTTCACTTGAACCTACATTCATGTGCTACCCAGTGGTGTAGTGGTCCCTTGAGAAGTAGGTTTAAGTAGTAAATAGAAAAAAGGGCAGTTTTTGAACCAGTGATATAAGACAATTCTAACCAAAAATCTAACATTTCTACTTACAATTACAAAATTATCATAACTTAATTAGGAGCAGTTTGTACTTACAGTATTACTGGTCATACAAGCACAATAGATGAATGTTAAAATGTAGTCATTATGAGGCAAACATTCAGGCTTTTTTTTTAGAAATATTTTGGAATTCTTCAATTTGTTTTGCACTCCACAGGATTGGCCATTCATTTTCTCCCTGTCTCTCTCCCACACACACCACTGTGATCACAACAGTCATCAGCAAGCTATTGGCCCTATTATCCTTTAACAATCTGCTTCACCAAGTGGAAATATTTCAGACGAATGAAGCATACAGGAGATTAGTGAATGAAATACCATTATTCCCCAAATATTAGACGCACGTGTGAAGTATACAAGACACACCCTTAATTTTGCAGTCAAATTCTGGTATTTTCTCTATTAGTGTGTATAAGACGCACCAACACTTGAAAAACAATGTAAAAACTATAGCAAAACAGAATTAATGTTTCGCAAACTCTATATTTGCTTGTGTTCATATCAGTAAGATATATATTTGTTCCGCATTAAGTTAAGCGTGTTTCAGATTTCCCACATTGTGAGCAGTCAGTGAATGCCTCGCCGGCGTTAAACGAGTTGGAAGCTTTTGCTTTTCCTTTCCTTTGCGACATGGTTCAAGTTCATTTGACCATAAATACCCGCAACATCCGTGTTTCACCTAGGTTATGATCAGTGATGGGAAGTAACGAAGTACAAATACTTACTGTACTTAAGTAAATTTTGCCTGTAGAGTGCCCCCCCTATCCTTCAGCTGTGTGTGTGTGTGTTTTAAAGCCTGTCGTAGATGAGTGTAAATGTTCAAATTGCTAAAACCTTACTTTGCTTAAGAACCCACCTTAATAATGACTCTTTGGTCTGCCTGCTCTTCTAAAATGCTGTCAGTGGGGTATGACTCAATCTGTTGACGTATGGCTGAGGTGATGGCAGGGACAAAAGTCAGAGGATTCAGATCCAAGTCATCGCACAGAATTTCTGCAAACATCTCTGGGGTCATCAGTTTTTCTGTTGGGAAATAGAGTCCAAGGTAAAGAGAACAACAAAATAACAGTGCCAGCAATGAGCTTTACCATTCATGTTCCATGTGAAAGCATCTCTAAGTTTTTGCCCATCTATTTCCATGTCAAGGCGAATGGGAACCAGCACCTCTACTTGAGCAGCATTCTCATGGATCATAGCAGGATCATGATCATCAAAGCTGCAGAAACAACATTTTAGCACGGTCATTTCGTTTGCAGACTGTATATATAACACCAATGCAGTCAGAGGACAAAAATGAAACTTAATTTATTTCTCATGGTTTTATCAAACCAATAACAAAATCACACAGACAACTCAAGGTTACATGAAAAAAAAAATATATAGATGTATTTATTACCTTTTTTTGCAGATTTGAACGGTTTTAAATAAGTGACTTTTAAA
Organism: Hippichthys cyanospilos; assembly: GCF_059441005.1. Taxonomy (NCBI): domain Eukaryota; kingdom Metazoa; phylum Chordata; class Actinopteri; order Syngnathiformes; family Syngnathidae; genus Hippichthys; species Hippichthys cyanospilos. The sequence continues at coordinate 2,147,526 of NC_142383.1, forward strand.
ATCGCAATATATTGCCAATCCTGTTATCAGCCCATGCCTAATCTTGATGTTTGCCAATGCAGTAACACTCAGATAAGCTGCTAGTAAAGTTTGCTGAAAGATAAACATGCAACGCGTCCCCTGCTACCTGCTAATGAAGCGCATTGTAAAGACCCGCCGTGAACATTCCCGCCGTGAACATTCCTTCAACGACAAAATATTACCCTATATATTGCAACACTCAGGAGTGTGTTGAGCAGTGAGAATGAATGTACTTATGCACAAATGACATTTTTATTTGTTAAAGCTCCCCCCCCCCATTAACGGAAATCTGTTGTGGCAGCAGAAAGCTGTCATTCCTGTGCAATTAAGAAAGATATACTGTGGAAACAGTGAGAGCACTGAAACAAACAATGCTAGTTTACTGTATATTGTGTGTTGTTTTTGAACATTGTAGCCCCAAACACAACCGAACAGTGACTGATATAACATGAACAATCAAACTTGGGAACAACCAGCTGATTTCAAGTTTTGTTGCTTCATACCACAAAGGGAAGGTCCTCTTCTTGTCACGACTCATTCGGTTGCGGTTGATAGTAGTGGAGCAAGGCACTGCGTCTAAATGATGGGAGCTGTTGGGCAGCGTTGGGACCCACTGACTGCTTCTTTTAGCTTTCTGCTCCCTTGGACAGGAAAAAAAAGGGCTTTAATCTAATGCCTATAGGTGCACTTGCAAACTGAACTCCATCTACTGTATAAGTACACTACTGTACAGGTAGATTAGATTTTATCTGCACTGTTTTGTTTTATTTCTTCATGAACGTTTGAATTGACACTCATGATTTAAGATTAAAAAAGGGCATGTCTTAATTATCAGAATGAGAAAAGAAATATTCAGTGACATTTTTTTCCTCTTCCCAAATAACAACAGCGTTAACTTAAAAAATGTGTATAGAAACCCTCTCTTTAAATGTAGAAAATAGGAATAAAAAGGGAGAATAACTTGGTGTGTACATTGGCAGGTATTGTTGCCCTCCAGTTCAACTCATTTTGTGACCAGTTCTGACAAAAGGGTCCTCATGTCAAATATTTGCGTTTTATGCTTGTTAATTCTACAGTGTGAACTGTATGTGGGATGCGTGGATGAAGTATGTAAAGATAAAAAGTGCAAGACCACAGAAAACATCAGTGCAAAGAACGTGTGTCTCTCATTTGTGGACAAGCTGGCAAATTGATCAATTATACAAATGCATCAAAAACTGTAACAAATACATATTAGAAGGGAAAATGTTGGTTGAGATGTAATACATTATAGTCTTGTTTTCGCAAGCGCTGTTGTTTCGTGTCAAATTATAATAAACCAACAATCTCGCCTTTCAAATCATTAATTTTCCTTTATAACTAGAGACAATATTTTCCTGAAGAGGTGTGTCATAACCTGAATTTTTCGTAACCAAAAGCATTCGAAGTAGAGGTTCCACTGTACTGGGTAATCTTCACAAATGAGGTATCTTTCGAAATGTAATTCGACAAAAGAGATTAAAAGTTTTTTGACTGACTGTGCTCAAATGTATAAAATACATTAAACTGTAAAATAAAAAGTTATAAAAAAGAAAAAAAGGTTTTGACAATTGATGCATTTTTGGTAACTTGACATTTAGATCAATAATTTGACCTTGAAATTGACCTTATGGATGTGGGATGCTGGAAAGGGGCACCTCTGGTCTGCACGTTATGTTTCTTGCAAATGGGCGGGAAATGTTTGCACTATCTGCTACAAGTGACCATTTTTGTTTTTTTGTTTTTATCATTAAAACCAAGGTCTCAAAAACTCCGAATTGCCATTGTGAAAAGCAATCATTAAACAGAGTTACGTCATCACCCCAACACTATTTCCCGCCAAAGACGATGCTGCGGGTGAGGTTAGAGGCGGACGTTCTTTCTGACTGGACACAATTTGTTGACACAATTGCCTTCAAACTGCTTAACATGCTTGTGAATGAATAAAACGGCATTGTGCAGATTCATGTAGCAGCATATTTTTATAAAATAAACAGTGCTATATGGATGCATTTTTTTTTACACGCAAAGAAAAATTTCGCAAATTTCTCAAAGGTTCTATTTTTTCCCCAGACGAGTTTTGAGATTTCTTTTGCAGGTCTGAGAACTTTGTTATGGGGATTCCGCTGGGAATTTTTTATGTTTGGCCCTTTGAGACCCCATGTTTAAGGATTATACTATACAAAAATATTTGACTTGATTATTTTTCAAAGAGGTTTCTGCTGTTCAAAACATGTCCCATTTGATTTACACTTCACCTAGACTAGTACACTGACAGGACAGAACAGCCACAAGGAGGCACAAGTTTAGCAAATAAAACCAAAAAAATATATAAAGACTTGAAATAGAAAATACCAACCAAAGCGCTCTGCATAAGTAATTTTAAAATAAACAATACCTGAGGTATGCTGGTGGCTCTGTGCTGATAGACACTGCCTTGTATTTGTCATCATTCCCTTCAAAGATTTCCTCACATTCAGATGCCTTCAGTAGTGTAACGCTGGTGGCTACAATTTGGAAAAAAAAAAAAAAGGAATAATAATAATGTACAACACACACACACACACAAATTTAACTCCCGGGGTGAATTTCGACCCAATTTGAGATTTTACATGTTTTTAATGTGAAATATCTAAGGAAAAACATACAAAAAAAAAAAAAAAAACACAGGGTGATGTCGAATTTAGACCATTAGGCTCATTTACTGCCATTAAAAATTTGAAATATTAGCAATTTTGGACATATTGAAAACGCTAAGTTTTATTATGAATTTCCCTCAATTGTACCATTAATCCTTTCAACGGCAACTCGCAAACAGGGTGCAATCGAAATGCTTGTGTTGAGAACCCAAAACCACCGGGGGCCGCTTGCGGACAAATGATTGAGTGGCTTAGCCTGACTCCCAATGCAAAGTTCTTGCTATGCATTGTGGGACTTGTAGTTGAAAAAGTACTTTGATCCACTTAAAGGTTGCAGGAAAGCTTTTATTTTGCAGCAGGAAAGCATTTTATTTCATGCAACTTTATAGCTTCAAAATCCCATCTGTGAAACCTGCATTATTGAATAGCTGTTAACCCCCCCCCCCCCCCCACACACACACACACACAAAATGAAAATTGTTTGAAACTAAACAGCTTTGGAGCTGATGCTGCTAAGCATTTTGGGGGGGTTGAAATAAAAAATTATTTCATATTTGACGATGTTATGACCGTTTCAAAATCCTCCCATTGGATTATAATAAAGCCAATTTAGTGAAAAATCCCTGGACACCCAGGGGTTAAGCAAACTATTGAGAATAAGCACAAGGTGCATTTAAGTTGTACTTTCACATCTAATTTTTGTGCTTAGTTTAGGGAAAATTAATTAGATAAGGAAAAAAAATAGAAGTTTGAACAGGCATGATAAGCAGGTGGAAGAGAAGAAAAAAGAAAATTAAGAGGAAGAAGATGAAGATAAAATGCAAGGTTTAGTTTACTAGAAATAAGTTAATTATGAAATTACATAATTTTCTCCATTTGTGGTACTTGGTTTTATATTTTGCAGAATAGTCATGTATCTTGTGGAGTGCCCCTTCACATACACCCAGGTGTACATGTACCCCCATTCGAGAAACACTTTTGTGGAAGACAGAATTACGGATAATGCTCCACTTGAGCTTGAGGGTGCTGTCAGAAATCTGCATACCCCCAGCAAGATACAAAACCATTTAATTCATATTCTAATAAAAAAGTGTTCATAAATGTATCATTGGATAAGCCCTTATTTTGCCACAAAAGAGAGAAAATATTCTGGAGCCGCGCCTGGACAGAAGGCCGATAGACTGCTAAATAGATACACAGACATTTGAATTTCTTTCATCAAAAATATGTGTAATATTAATGTGAAACGCACCATGTGAGGATGCTACAATCTTCTTTCTCTCCTCCACTGATGCAAGCCTCCTCCATAAAGATGGATATCTTTTGTACAAAGAGCCTCTAAACATACGGAGATAGTTTCCTACCTGGACACAGACAAAGAATGCACAGTTGTTTGCACAAGTATGACACAACACTCTTCCACTTGAGACACAATTTCATTGCAAACCTGCAACGAGATTGATCCGTTGTCTGAGCTCGACCCAAAAGAATGTGCCTTTTATTAAACAGTGCACTAAACTAAAAGTGGCAAGACCCACAAAAAGCAAAAGTAAGCTTAATTGTGGGCTAGTACGAAAAAGAATGTCAAGACAAGAAACGCCATGATATCTAGACTTCAGGTAGCCGTGGAAATAACAAATGAATGCATTTTAAATGCTCGCTCTCCTCTTTGAAAACAAATACATATGGAATTGAGAGGCCCTGGCTGAAAAAAGAATTGACCTGTTTGAACACATTATGTCAAACTTCTGATTTGGAGTCCGAAAATAATAACACATTTTGCGTCCGTTAAGGAATATATAACACTTAATGAGCGATTGTGGAATGAGAACCAGCAAACATCAAGACTAAATATTGTGGTAACATCATCACCTACCTCTGAACCAACCATGTAAAAATCCCCATCTTGTTCTAATTGAAATTTAACTGGCTTCTGACCAAATGTTTTACTGAGAGCCAACTGCATCGCTGTACTGTATTTATGTATCTATGTATTTTTAAATAAGCTTCTCAAATGCGACAGACTGACCGCAGTTAGTTCATTGTTATCCCGATAGACAATGAACAGTGAATACGCTAGCGCTGTAGCAACAAGCTACACGCTAACCGACATGCCCAGTAACCGCCATAATGGCTATGGCAAGCGTATTGGATAAAACAAAACAATTTCGCGTTTTTTCAAGAGAGCCACTTTAAACTTTATACACACACACACACACACACACACACACACACACACACACACACACACATATATATATATATATATATATATATATATATATATATATATATATATATATATATATATATATATATATATATATATATATATATATATATATAGATAGATAGATAGATAGATAGATAGATAGAGAGAGAGAGAGAGAGAGAGAGAGAGAGAGAGAGAGAGAGAAGATACCGTAAGTGTGTGTGTGTGTGCGTGTGTGCATGCGTGCGCGCGTGTGTGTGTCTGTCTCTGTCTGTCTGTTGTTTAAAAACTAATGAGCTGGGCCCCCATAGGAGCAAGCAAAACTCTTATAAATCAGGCAAGGCCACAAGATCCTGGTTTTATGTTTTGCATATACTTACTAACATCCTTCATACACAGCTCTGCTAAGGGATATCATAATTTTAAAATGATTTACATGCATTTTACGCTATATTATACTATACAGTACTATACTATACTATACTATACTATACTATACTATACTATACTATACTATACTATACTATACTATACTATACTTTTTCAAAGAGAACCTGTTTGAAAAGAAAAATACTGTAACTGGAATTGAATGTCTGCACTCCTAAAAGTTCTTTTGTTCTCAAATATAAGAAACGTTTGTATAACATTTTTATGTTTTTACATGCACTCTTAATACCGTGTGTCATTTATGGCTTATTTAAGCGAGGATGTTGTCTGTTCACTCAGTTTATTGGACAGTATTTATCACATAGTGAAATTAAGATTGACAAAATTTCTTGGTAAGCAAGATTGAGGACGTTGACCTCAATCGTGTATATCTCTCTGTGTATATCTCTGACCTATTTTGTTTTCCCATTTTGCTTTTGTGTGAATAATAGACTGCCTTTAGCTTCTTGCAGTTCCTTAGCTATTAAATCATGTATTGTTGGAATCTAGAATTATTTTATCAAACCTTTAAAAAGTTCTTTTGTTGTGTCTACCAGGAGGCAGGTAGGCCAGTCCAGCAGCGACGAGCCAAGCAGCCAGCTAGCAATGGGCAGGAAGTCCAGGACCAGAAGCGATGAGCCAAGTGTCCAGGCAGCAACGGGCAGGATTTAAAACAGAGGATCTCAAAAACTTCTGCCAAAGTGGAGATTTGCCAAATTCTCCGCATCTGTGTTTTGGTTTTGTTTTGTTCTTAGTTGATCATGTTTTCTTGTCCCTTGTTGGTTTTCTTGTCGGTGTCTTGTTAGTTTGTGTCCACCTGTCCTTGTCAACCTGTTCCCATGTGTCAGCCAATCAGTTCTCTGTACCAGTTGTGTCTTGTCCAGGTGTTCATTGTTGTCACATCAGTTTGGGGTGTCCTGTTTCCATCCAGTTCTTGTTGGGTCATTGTCATTGTCTACCACCTAGTCTGTACAAGTCACCTGTAGTAATGAGGTAATGAGGCCTCCTGAAGCGTATTGACACATAGTGAAACTGTATTGATACGATGTTGACACTGTGTCACTTAAATGGGACACCTGATGGAGCTTACTTGCATTACACCTGAACCTATAGACAATATTTGTCACTTATGTATGTTATTTTGTATTACTTCTATGTAAATCTATGACATAGATGTCAATGTCAATAAACACGATGGTCATTCAATAGGGTGAATTTTCAGTATAAGGACTTCTAATACAGATAGTTTACTTTTTAAAAATTTGGATTTTTTTACTTCTTTTTAGGCTCTTTAATGGTGCATCAAAAACACAGAGCAAACGCTTTAGGATAGGTGGATGCAGTAATGTTGGCATCTTGGTTTTGATTAGGGATAAATGTAGCAACGACCTGTATTTTTTTCCTGTCATGAAAAATAATCCTGAATTAGAATGAGATTTTTGAGTCACTTTTTTTTTTTAAATAAAGTTTTTTTTTAAGTAAATTTTTTTAAGTAAAAAAGTAAATAAAATTGCTTATGGGAGTGCCCAGGCTATGTCTGTTTGCCACCTAGGAGCCACAAGAAGAATGTTCAACAATTACAGGAACATGCATTTTACCCAAAATAAAATCTCTTAAAGTCTCTTTTCCTGACAACAGTATGCTGCAAACAAGAGCATAATATAGCATGACAAAATACCATCTTCTTTAAGAATGAACATAGTCTAGTTAATAAAGATGGCCGATTGAAGAACATTTTGCTCTTCACTCATAATTGACAAATTATGTTTGAAGCAACTAACATTCGGTTTGGGGTTGAAATTTTTTTTAATATAATTGTGAAATGTTTGGATGACTGCAACCATAAGAACAGGCATTTTATAGTATTGACATTCATATCATCATACACATCATACATATTTGGATGAGCTTTTATTAAGCAAGCTTATATTACATTTTTTCTCTGTTATGGATGTTTCATCATCTTGGGAGAATAGCGTCACTGTCTTTTTGCGAGACTCTCATCAAAGCAAGACTGGGAACCCTGGGACACTGGACCAACTGAGGGTCATTCACTCAAACTAATGAATAACTAGTGTAATGTATAACAGCAAACAGTGGTGGGCCGTCAGGGCCTGCAAGGCCTTCTCTGCTAGCCTAACATAGCCTGACATTATTATCATAACTATAATAAACTATAATCATCATAATTGAAATGAAAGTCAATTCCATTTTAAATTCATTTTTACTAAATATTTTTTTTAATTTATAAAATTATTCTCCATATTCTGTTCTTTTCATGTCATATTATATCCATTTTCTCCATATTCTGTTCTTTTCATGTCATATTATATCCATTTGGTTACGCTCCTAAGTGTTGTAGTTTTAAGTTGGAGTTTTTAGCCAATTACAATTTAACTTACTTGTGTCACCAGGCTGTATGAAATCTGCCTGCTCCCAGAGGCACTAGGGCAGGGGTGTCCAAACTTTTTGCAAAGTGGGCCAGATTTGGTGTGTTAAAAATGTAGGGGGGCCAACCTTGGCAGGCGTTCTTTACATATAACAGCAATTAATTTAAATACATTTCAGCGAGCCGTTCTGTGTTTAACATTTGCTTTTTTGTTTTCATTTCAGCTATCTTAAGCATGTGTTTTGGTTAATTTCAAACATGCAAATCAAAAATGAATTGACATTAAATATTGAAATTGAATACTCACTTAACTTCACTTTTTTTAACACTTTAATTAACTTTTTTGTAACAGTTGAACAGAAGTAATTGTACTCTTAGGTGCGAATTACATTTGAAATAAAAAAAATATCTCACCACAGCAGTTTAATATTTATAGAATTTTTAAACACAATAACAGAGAAATGAACAATCGTCATATCAACAATTGCAGGGCTCATCTAAAATATGAAATTAGTCATTATAAATGTTGATAGGATTTTTAAATGGTTATTATTCAGGAGTGAAAACTTAAAAAAAAAAAGTTTTCAGACTTATCGTAAATGAAAAATGACTTGTACGCATGACTGTGATGGGTGAAACTGAGATCTGGAGTGCAGGACAAAGGCCAGGTGTGGCTCTATGGCAGTAGTATGGATGCGCAAGATGTCTTGTGAGTGAGAGTCTGATAGCTGTGTCCTCACACGGCTCTTATTTAAGAATGTCTTCTCACACAAATACGTCGAACCAAACAAGCGTAGCATTTTCTTACCAAATGCTCGAATCTCTCGGAAACTTGTCCTTATCCAGCTGTCAGTAAAAGTTGGCTATATAAAGCTGCTGGTGCTGACCGCAGCTCACTGCGTCACACTGCAGCTCAACTTTCCTCCTTTTGTTGATTGTCGCCATTTTAGAAAATTAGGGAAATAGATCATCACGCCTTGACTATTGTAACTTTTTGTTTCCTGGGCTTCCCATGTCCTCCATCAAAATTCTGCAGTCTGTACAAAATGCAGCAAAGAGACTCTTGACAAGGACTAGAAAGTTTGACCATATTACTCCGATACTAGCTGACCTGCATTGGCTTCCAATACACATGAGATGTGATTTTAAGGTGATGTTAATTACTTACAAAATTTTACACAGTTTAGCTCCTTCCTATTTTGTTGACCTAGCATCACCATATGTTCAGTTTCGAAAACTTTGGTCACAAAATGCCAGTTTGTTATCGACCCCGCGGGCTAAAAAGTCCGCGGGCTCAAGGACTTTTTCAATTCACACGGAGGTTCGCACAGCCACCTCAATAGAAATCTTTAAATCCCCACTAAAAACACATTTATACAAGCAAACATTTAGCTAATATGCCTGTCTGTGCTTTCTTCTCCTTTTTCCTGCTCCCTTCTCCTGGCACACAAGGGGCTAGCTAGATGGTTAAAGATTATTTGAACACCCCCATTTGGCCCTGCGCTGATCGACCATCATGGGTTAAAAGATTGACCATCTGCGGTCCACTTGGCTGGACTGTGGAAAGTCCAATGGCTCTGCCTGCTGTCAAGACGTCATTGCACTATATAGCACAATGTTTTTTGTAATCTATATTATGTATCTGTATTTGTCTGTATTTGGTACATGCAGCATCCACTTCAACCTGTGGGCCTGGAGGGCTCCTCCCACCTGTGGTCCTTTCTGAAGGTTTCTGATTTTCCCTAAACTGGGGTTTTTGAGTTTTTCCTTCCCCCTCTGGGAGCTTTGAGCAGGTAATGCTGTTATGTACCTATAGCAAGAAGATGTCTCTGTACGACTTCTTTTTTCAAAAGAAGTCTTGACATGACCTCTTTTTACCTGTGAAGCCCTTTGAGACTTGGGTGATTCAGGGCCATACAAATAAATTTGATTGACTTTTTAATTGAAAATACAAAAAAATATTTTGGATGTTGTCTTTAAAGGTTTACCATACAATACAGATTCAATGATTTGTTCTGGTTTTATGCTTAAACCAACCTTTCGCTGGGTGTGTAATGAGTGTAATGAGCTACATTTAGAATGGCAAATCCAAATTTCCTGTGAGGTTGGTGAGAGTACTATAAAAGTAATGCAATAATATTGTAATGTAACTATTTACTTTAAAATGACAGTAATATGCAATAAATAATGGATTACAGTTTTGAGGTAATTTGCCCAACACTGGAGATGACACTACATGGGTTAAAGCGATTTAATTTTAAACCTGGCATCTTTTGCAGTCGAGCCAGCTCACGTTCGTTTACATACGTCATCATCGTTCCGCAGATGATTCATCAGACACCCCTCGACTAAATATATTTTTTTCAAGCACGTGGTAGCGCTTTGTGGTAGCCTTATATCAATTCTCGTACCTCTACGCTCGTTTCAGATAATTCCGACGCTCCTTAATAAGTCGGCGTGAAATGAGCTTCCGGGTCGCGTTCAAGGTTTAGCGTGACAGTCAAAGAACGCTATACCGTACAATAAAGTGACGTGTTTTGACAGCGGGTTCAGCGGAAGTGCGCAAAAGGGCTGGACGAAAGAGCACTTAACCAATTCAGATACCCGACACACTTGTGCCCTCGACGGGAACGAGAAGCTGAGGAGCACAAGGGGGGAGTGTAGGTGTTGGGATTGGGCCAAAGAAAGATGGCGATGATGACGCTCACAATCATACTGTGCTTTTGAGTTTACATTGCACAAAACGTTAACGTCTATTTTGGAAACGCTTTCGTGCACTTCTCGACGCTCTGAAAAGGAATACGCAAGAACACGAAGGTAAATGCAAAGACTGGTTGGAATCAATTTTGCTGGATTTTGTAAGTGAGTTAACGTTGCAGCGAGTCATGTTTATGTTATGGGTCGTAGGATTTAACTACCATTTTTTGTAGCTTAAATGTTCGCCGTGAAATTTTTGTTTTTGTCTCACCCTAAGTGATTTGGAAGATATGATTTCACTATAATGTGTCATAGGCGCTAAACTCTTCGCTCACCCGAGGAACAGCTCAGCTAACGGTAGGTTCACATAATCGGGCTGCTTGTATCTCATTCGCTGGCGTCGTCTGGGCTTTAGACAGCCTGAACATCATTAAAAGCACCGACCTGCATTTAAACTGTGTATAATATATTTTTGACTTCATATAACATTTTTCACATCCGCTTCTGTGTGTTGCCATGTCAACGTCAAAATCCCAATGTCAGGGGTCACCAACTCCGTCCCAAGAGGGCACTTATCCATCTTGTTTTGAATGTTTCCAATCCCCCAAACCAACACACCTGATTCCAATAATTATTAAGAAGTTCTGCAGAAGTCTGGTAATAAGCCTGATCATTTTAATCAGGTATTTTGGAAGAGTTACACCAAAATCATGGATAGGCGCCTTCAAGAACTAGAGTTGGTGACCCCTGTTGTAGGCCTTCAGACTCAGGTTTGCAACCCTCGTACAGTTGAAATAACACTATTGCATTTTGCTTTTATTTTGTAAGAATTTTGAACAATCAGATTTAACTCTTTGACTACCTTGTTTTATTTCCCCCCAAAACAAATAAAACTTAACACATATTACTTGTTTATAAGGCTAGGATACTTGAAAATTCCCACTTCCATAGATCAGAATAGGTCCCCTGATTAGTTCAGAGTAACTATACTGAAATTCATTGCATGAAGCTGCGAGTATACAGATGAACACGAAAGCTGAAAGAGACAGCACACACAAAGGTAACAATACTGGCAGACTTAAAAAAATAAAGAAAAAAGGGAAACCAGGAAGGTTTGAGGGTAACTAGGACAATATTTGTAGGAGCCATTGTTTATTTCTGTAATTATATCATAAGTGGTCACTGGGTGGCAGTATAGGGTGGCAGTGTAGTTTTTGACGTCCGAATTGGGAGCATATTTAAGGACAGTTGTGTGGACACGACCCTGGTGTGGGAAATGTCCTGCAATAAGGGGGACGCTGCTCCACAGATGCACTGTGAGCATCGACAAAGATCATTCTTACATACGTGTCTTTCCCCTCTAAGTGTGTGAGCGCTGTGTGGACTGTGTGTCCACATTCACAGTGGCAACAAGTTGGCTCCACGAGCTTGCTCTCGTTAATACAGGTTTGCATTCCACCTCAAATGAGGACAGACTTTAAAATGTATAAGCAACTTCTGAGATTATCTGACACTAAAGAAAACCAGGAAAATTTGATGATAACCAGTACAATGCTTGTAGCTGCCTTGCCCCTTTTTTTCCGGATTTAGTCGCCACATTCACAGTGGCAACACACCTGCTAGCAAATGAGAATATAAAGTTTGAAATGTATAGGCATCTTCAGTGATTAGCTTCGGTTTTTAGCATGGGTTCCATTTTCCATCTTCCCACAATTCAAAATGTTCCCACAATTCCACTTTTTCGGTTTTTCCCTTGTATCTTCTATATTATTTGGCCTTTTTAAACCGTTCCAACTGTGTAATATTCAGAATACTTCACAGATTCAAGCCATTCAAACATTCCACATCATTTCACCATTCAACACATCTCCCTTCAGCGTTTTTGCCTTCACACGCAATTTCTTCAGGAATTGAACATTTTCTAGTTCCTCTTTTTTTATTCCGCCCGTTTTTTGACACGTTTCAACTCATTCCCGGTTCATCCGATTCACACCGTTCAAATTTCATATTATTCCACTTATTTGTGTGCTTCCATTTTTCTCATTCCAATTATTTAGCGTTTTCCCACACTTCCCTGTTTTCCACCCCAAAAATCCCATTGACATAACAATGGGTGATTTCACATTTCATATTTTCAATATTTAGCTCATTCTTCTCGCCTGAAGGATCATTCATCATATCCAATATTTTCCCATAATTCCATATCTTTCACCATTTTAATAATTCCCAATTCATTTCCAATGAGAGGGTTTCCCATTCATTCCCAAAGGGTGATTTAACATTTCACATTTTGAGCTTTTCCATTTCATATTTACAACATTTAACTCATTCATATCACCTTATGGATCATTCCCATCATACCCACACAATTTCCACTTTTTTCAGTTTTTCCCTTGTAAGTACTACATTATTTAGTCTATTCAAAATTTAAATAAACTAAAACTCTAACTCTGACGGATTTGCGATTGAATTGGTCACAGTGCTGAGTCATGGAAGACTTTTGAAGGAGTGGTGGCTCGGATTTAGGAGCTGCAGGCCACCGCTCCCAATTGAATGTAGAGGAAACAAGTCTGCATCTAAGATTCTCAGTTTAACAATTTCTTGTTGACATGATTTGCTAAGTCCAAATTTTCTGTTGCAAAACTGTTCATTTCAAGCTTTTTAGAGCGTATATTTTTGCATATTATTCATGTTTTTATTTTAGTTAAATTTTTAGTTCATTGCTAGATTAAAGTTTTACACACTTGTAAAAACATATCTACGTTTTTACTGTGGAATTTAACAGAGATGCCTGAAGTTCGGGACTTTTCTGAGGCTTTGCCTGAGATGTCAATGGATCCAATCACTGGAGTTGGAGTTGTAGCCTCCAGGAGCAGAGCACCAACTGGCTATGATGTTGTAAGAGCATTTATTTTTTCTCTTCTGTTTCTTTTTAAATGCAATTCTCGTCAACGTTGTCAGACATTCGCATTCTTGTTTATCCCATTTATACAGTGCAGTGATGCATGGATTATTTCCCATCACACTCAAGAGATGAATATGATGATATGATGGCAAGTTTCTCTGCTTGCATTCTATGGAGTAAGATAGCTGTCAAAAAGACGTAGGCAGGTTTAACAATTTGTATGAGTACGACTAAGTTGTGTTGAGTTTACGAATTAAAATTGCAACAACTCATTTGCATGACTATGACTTCGCGAGACACCAATATCTCCTTTGCATTTGTGGATCTGGATATGCAAATTTAAGCTGACATCACGCCAAGCTACCGGGCAAAGTCATTTAATATGTTAGTCATCCATGCCACCATAGTCATGCACGCATACATCTTTTTGACCTTGATGTTACCCCAAACATCAACACTTGACAGTTTGCAATGTGAACCTCAAATTTATTTATAAATTATTTAGTGAAATTGGACAGACAGGCTTATGACTTTAAAAATCATTAAAATAAATTATAAATTGGTCTATCATGATGATTTTTTAAGCAATTAACTACCATATAACCACAACAATAAATAAACAATAAGTAGGATAAAAATCGTGTTTTGCTATTAATTAATCTTTATTTCGTTACAGGAGTCCACTTCACCGTCCGTGTGTGCAATTCAAAGGAATGTGTTTTTCCAAATCAACCGCAATGCTTATTTCTGTCAGTAAAGGTCTGTTATAAAAGCCTCCCAAGACGCCATTGTCCAATAAATGGGCCCTAAATGCCCTAAATGGCCACAAATAACCCACAAAAGCATCATTTGAGCATTACTGAAATTGTGCATACATCATCCTTAAGATTGAAGCTTAATGTTGCTGTTGAAAGCTTCTGTTTGCCTTTCAGTTCGTGTACTATTTGGCTTTACACATGCGCGGCTCGAATGACTCGCAGATCGACTGACTTTGCCTGGTAACTCGGCGTGACATCATCTTAATTTGCATATTCAGGTCCGCGGATGCAAAAGATCAGATCCACAAATCTAAAGGGAGGATTCGTGAATCCAAAAGAGGGATTCATGCAAAGACGTGAATCGTGTCTCGCGAGAGTCGAACTCATACAAAGGGTAAAGCATACAAGTCCTGCGAGAGTCGTACTCATACGGATGGTGAAAACACGCTTATGTCTTTTTTGACAGGGATCTTACTCCATAGCATTCATACATTGTTCTACTTTATTAATTTCAGGTTTCAACGACAACTGATGGTCTGGATGCTGATCTGTGGAAAGATGGCATTTTCAAGTCCAAGGTGACCCGGTACCTGTGCTTCACCAGGGTATTCTCAAAGGAAAATGTAAATTAATAATGAAACTCATCTGAATACAGTAATCTTCTTCCTTTTTTAAAGCATTTCAAAGGAAAATTTTGTTTTTGTGGTGTAAATATTTACAGAGCTCCCAACTGTTACATACTGTTCATGTTTTAACATGACATTACTACGAACAGATCACCCAACAGACTGTTTATGTTTGAACAGGACATTACTACGAACGGAACGTGTTGCTTGCCAGATATGTAAAAAAAAAAAAAAAAAAAGAACAATGATTAAAATCATTAGTCACATTTCTCAAACAGGGCTCTCCAGTGAGTCTCCAACCGGGGCTTTCTCAAACTTTTTAGACTCAAGGATCTCCATCGCAAATGTTTGCGGGAGGAAAAAAAAAAATCATTTAAGCCAAACATAAGGGCTCTTTTTATTCAGCAACATATTTCATTTGACTAGTATATTTGTTACTTTTCAGCTATACTGTTCAGAAAATAAAAATTGCAAATTGCAGGCCTCCTTATAACAAAAAGGGTCAATTTCCCCCCAAAATTTTGCTGACAATTATTTAGGCACAAAACGCATTTAAAAAATATTTTAAAAATATATGAAACTGGTTGAATTGATTGCTTAATTGAAGAGTCGTGAATGCTTCCACAATTTAATATAAAATCAAATTAAATGAACACAAAAAATATAACCAAAGGCCCATGGCTGAAAAATCTACCAGGGGTTTGCAGTCACAAATGGTGTCAAGCAGGGCTGTGTTCTTGCTCCCACATCATTTCCATTATGCCTAACTGCAATTCTGAAAGTAGATTTTAAGGACGTGCCAGAAGGAATTTACAGTACTTAAGAGACAAGACAGAACAGGGCAGACCTTTTCAATGTGTTTCACTTCAAAGCAAAAACAAAGCAACAAACATGGTCAGAGTGACTCACTGTCCTGAGGACACGCAGAGACATGTAGACAAGTTTGTGTCGGCTGCTGCTCAATTTAGCATTATTAAAATCAAGAAGATAGAATGTATGTACCCATCAAACTACTCCACCCGACACCTGAGGCTGAAGTATTCACGATCGACCAGCAATAATTTGTAAAAGCTTTCACGCTAATCTAGTTTGCATTGTGTAGTGCTGCATTATGAGTTATTTGTTGCCATTTGGCGATCATTGGAAACTATTCATCCTTGTGAAGCCATCTGTGTGTCTTCTGTGATTATATGGTGTCCCCAAATTCAAGGGAGGCGCAGAGGATGGTGAAAGTTTATAATGAATATGGCAGTTTAGGGCAAGATGCCTTTTTTTTATTTTTTTTTTTTTTACTTAACTCCGGAGACTATTTTAACTGTGTAATCTTTTTAGAGAATAAAGAGCACACAATTCGGTGCATATGACAACAGTTATTTATTTAGCTTGGTACCAGTTAACAGGAAACAGTGAACAGGAAAACACACTGACAAGACACATAATCAAGTTCCTCCCATAGCCATTTCAGTTCCTAGACCTCTACCCGTATTAAAGAGAAGAGTTCCGAGGAGAGCACCTTGTTTGATCCTTTTTTTTTTCTATATTCCTCAGTATTGTGAAACGTAATAGCAGAACAGTAACATTAGGTGCTGGGGTTTTTTTCAGCAAAAGGTGAACACACACTCACTGAATAAATACTTGATTTAAAGGTTGAATCTTCCTCTTAAAATATGAATATATTTATTTGTATTATTTTGAAAAAAAAAAGTATTATAGACTTAAAATATATCTTAACCAGGGGTGCCTATGAAGTGTAGGTTTTGGTGAATGATTGACATTCCAGACAAACCAGTTCCATGTATGATTAATGTTGAACAGTAAGCATTATTTTTCACAATAATGATCATTTAGTTGTAGTTTCACATAAGAATTCTACAAGGGCGTTTTTTCCCCCAGTCCATGATTAGGTTATGCAGATACATAAATGTGCATGTAAATTTTGTTAACATATATATTTTGTTCTTTTTCAAAGGAATATTATGAAACCTGAAACGAGTGCTGTATAATTTTTGGCAATATTTGCCATCATACAAATTGTTTACACAAGTTGACTGGGAAACAAAGAATAATTGTATGCCATTTTTTTATTCTTCACTAGCTGCGTTTAAAAAAGCAATTCAATGTACCGGTAATTAGAAAACTCAAAGTACTGGCAAATAATTTCAGGAAAAAAAAAGTGGTAACCCAGTTTTTTTTTCTCTCTTTCTCTCTGCAGTTCTATTACATTACTTTCCCACCCACAATGTCTTCTCTGTTCTTACAGAGCCATTTAGGAAATGTTCTGGTTGACATGAAGCTGATTGATATAAAGGACACTCTACCTGTGGGCTTCATTCCAATCCAGGAGACTGTTGACACTCGTAAGTTACCATCTCAAGTAGTCATTGAACCCGATCCCTATGACTCCAAAATGACACGTAATATTTTGTTCACTGTGTACATGACTTATAAAACAAAAAAATGTGATTGTGTTATATTAATGTTTTTTCACTTATATACAGGTCCATCAATGTGTTAGAAGGAAATGGGCAGAAAACATGTATGTCAGTAGATATTTTTTTTGTGTATATTATGTTATTTAAAGCATATACAGATATTTTAGGGCTTTAAAACTTGTAATGATAAACAAAAAAAAATCCTAAATTCAGTGCACTGGTGCCATAAGTGTGATTGGATGCGTGAATGGTTGTTCATCCCTGGGTGCCCTGCATTTGGCTGGCAACCAGTTCAGAGTGTCCCCTGCCTACTGCCAGAAACAGGCACTGGAACACTGGAAAACTGGAACAGACACCAGAGGCCAGAGACCCTTCTGAGGATAACAGGATTTAGAAGACGGATGGACAAAATTAATGGAAAAGACTTTCGAGAAGATAGCAGAGAGAGGGTAGACTGTTAGTTGCTAGCTCCCAAGCAACATAAGACTTGAAAATGTAAATTTTGCAATGGACAAAGCTGGTGCCCGAAAAGCTCCCCAAAAAATCGAAAGTCGCACAACTCATCAAAAGTTAACTCAGGGAAACTATGAGTGAGGTGCAGGATACTTTCAACCCTGATGGCGAGTCTAGCAAGCCTGGCTACCTCGATTGAACCACTCCAAGAGGACCTGACAGGATTTAAGTGTGAATTTAAGTTAGTTATAGCCCCACTTGGACATGGACATGGAACAAAGATTGAAAGGTGACAAAGACTCTGAGAAAGCAGAAGACTAACCTGATAAGTCTCAGACCCACATAGTGGAGCTACAAGATAACAATGCGAAGGCTTATGTCACCGTGCAAAAATTGCTGCTCAGATTATGCAGCAAAAGTTTATGGATTTAAAAGGCAGAATGAGAAGGAATAATGCTCAAATCTTTTGGGTCCCTGAAGACAGAAATGGAGGTTCAGTGATAAAACATTTGAATAGGTCATTCCACAATGAACTTAGACTGCTTAAAAGAGACTAATTTACAAATGGAAGGAGCACATTGAATACTACCATTGAAGCTACAAGGGGAATGGCCTCGGGCAATTGTGGTTAGTACTTTTCACTTTGCAATGGGCAAAGTAGATCCAATAAATGACAAACCTATTTTGTTGATGATTACCCCATCAAACTTGCACAATAATGACTTTTCTACCTACATATTATTAATGCTCTCAAGTATCCATTTTCAAATTACATTTACTGGAATGAAGATCTATTGACTTGAGGAGAGGATACAACATGAACATGCCCAACAGTGAGGACGGAGAGGCAGAAACTAATCAAGCTATAGTAAAGGATGAAGATGTGCTGACCATGGAACTTCTGTATCTAAGTATATATGTATGTGAAGGATTGAAGAATGAATAATAAGTGGTGTCAGATGCTATTGGGATGTTCTTCCTGACCTGGTGAGTGGTAAAATTATGGGGAGCATGAGAACCAGTGAAAGGCTAATGGAATGTAAATGATTGAAGAATTAATAGTGAGTGGCAGATTCTGTTGGTATGTGCTCTCTGAACACTACGTTGTGTGGCATAATGTGAACCAGTAAGGTGCGGATGTGGGCCAAGTTGTGTGTCAGAAGGAAAAGGAGGAAGGGATTTAATGCGGGAGTGAGGGTCTGATATTGGGCTGGGCAGTCAAAACGCATAAAGAGGAACTGGTTTGTTGATATTATATGGACCTCAGAGTAGCATATGCGTTAGAATTGTCTGTCAAGAGCATAATGTCTGATGGGGCGCAAGGAAGGAGATATTAACCATGCCATCCCCATATAGAGGAAAGGGTTTGATTGGGGAATAAGGTGCAGATATTGGCAGGATTGTGTGTATAGGAAATTGGTTAGTATGTGAGGCAGAGAGTTGCACCTTTATTAGCATTGTGTTTCATACATGCTCCAGGCAATATATGGAGTGAATGAGATCAAACACTATACTTATGGTCTGTTTTTCAGAAGCCAGTTTAAAATAATCTGGAACAGTGATTCTTAACCTGGGTTCGATCAAACCCTAGGGGTTCGGTGAGTGGGTCTCAGGGTTTCGGTGGAGCCTCTGCCGCAGAGGTCGCACCCCTCAGTCTAGTCTGCAGTTAGTGGGCACAGTCATTGAAAGCGTCCTGCTCTGAGATTTCCTACCATGTACTGTGTTGGTTTTGTTATTTGAACAAGGTGATATTAATGCACAATTCATTTCGTGCACCAATAAAAAAAAAAAAATCATATTTTATTTTTTACTAAAGAAGGGTTCGGTGAATGAGCATATGAAACTGGTGGGGTTCGGTGTCTCCAACAAGGTTAAGAACCACTGATCTAGAATGAGTTGCATTATTATCTCAACCATGTGATTTGGTAGTGGGCGGAAACTGTGGAGTAGGCATGGAACGATTTCAGAGTTTGGCCATATGAAAACCTTGAGCATAAAATATCACAGTGTCACTTTATTGACATTTACAGCTCTAAAATATATAGTATATATAAAGTATATAAAGTAGACGAAAGCAGCAGTAAGCAGTGCTGTTCTATCTGGGATTAATTTGCTTTTTTTGGAGGCATGATCTCATCACACCGGTGGGGGGTTTCCATCTGGCAGGCCCAAACATTAATGTCTGGAAGGACTTTTTAACTTAGCTACCCTGTCAGAAGGACTTTTTATCTTCCACCTCCTTCACCAAGGGAGGTGGGCGTATTGAGTCAGAGTGGACCATGTTCCGCGCCTCCATTGTTAAGGCGGCTCAGCGGGGTTGTGGTTGTAAGGTGTTCGTGCCTGTCATGGCGGCATTCCTCGAACCCACCAGTGAAAGTCGATGCTGCCAAGCACAAGGAGGACTCTTATGGATCTGGGCCTTTTTAACATGTGGGACTCAAGACACAGCTAATGGTCACCAGCTTTTCAAACGGACTGCAGATTTATGTGTGGTAGAAGTTTGGTTAGACCCTGGAAACCAACTTTCGGATAGTGTTAATGAAATTGTGGTCAAGCGTCCGGTGGTTCAGGAGCTGGGAAGCAGTATGCAATTAACACTGTGTCATGGAGATAGTGAGCTGCTGACCTCAACTCAGGATATTATGAGCCAGTGGGGAGACCTCTTTGGAGACCTCCTCAATTCCACCGACACGTCTTTCTCTGAGGAAGCTGTTTGGAACCTCCAAGCTGCACTCTTCTATCAATGGGTCGAAGTCACCGAGGTGGCTTAAAACACTCCTCTACGTACATTCTTTGACAATACTGCCACAGAATTACATTAATGACAAATACAACTGTTTGACTGTAATCGCTGTACTTGAGATAGACTGGGAACGTTACGATCGCGGTCTATGCTGCACTTACTTGGAACATCTGATTCTGTTACTATGTATGTATTTGTGGGAGATGGCATCAAAGAGGATTGACTAGACAGTAGTTATTGGACTTGGACTCTATGACGATTGTTGAATGATGAATGATCACATGACAGGTCGTGCTAGTCAATGCAGGCTTCACGCCCGACCAAGTCCGCCATTTAGCTGTGGATAGTGCTGGGAGGCCAGTGTTCCACCGTGTTCCACCAGTGTTCCAGTGGTCCACCGTACCCAACCCATCCCTGCCAGGGTTAGCTCCCAGTCCCTCCTGGTCGATTTAGGCAGTGGGCATCAGGTCCCCACATTGAGAATTACATCTGTGCTCGAGGCAACCCCCCTCGCACACACACACTAGGCACGCATACACACACACACACACACACACACACACACACACACACTCCCATCAGCAATTTTTTTCTCAGTCCATTCTTGATCATCATACTTAGCAAGTCAATGTACTGCTGTTATTGTGTTACACTATGATATTATCTTTTTTTTCATCTCTTCAATTATATGTGTCTGTTTTTACTGCCAAAACATCAATAGACAACCTATTTTATTGATTTGGGATTTTTTTTCTGAAAAAAATCCAAAATCCATTAAAAAAAAAAATTCTGAAAAAAAATTCTGAAAAAAATCCCAAATGAAAGAGTGGTGAAAAGTTTTTAGAAAACCTGACCAGGTATTTATTATTTAATTGCTGAACAAATGGTGAAGCACAGACATGACCTTTGTCAGTTTCAGACAACATGAAAATTAATATGGTCTGTGACTGTTGTTCTGTCTGTTTGTTGTGTAGAAGAGCAGGCATTCAGGAAGAGGCGACTCTGTATCAAGTTTATTCCACGGGACTCTACAGAGGCGGCCATCTGTGATATCCGTATCCTGGGAAGGTCAAAGCAGGCTCCCCCACAATACACCTTTATTGGGTTTGTTGTCATTTTTTCTGTTTGTTTGTTTTTTGGTTATTTTTTTCAGCATTGCTTTTTTTATGTCTTTGCACATGTGTATGTGTGGGTGAATACATATGTAATTGTACAACCCCAATTCCAGTGAAGTTGGGATGTTTTGTAAAACAGAAATAAAAACAGTACAATAATTTGCAAAGGTCTTCAACTTATATTCAAATGATTAAACTACAAATGTAAGATATTTAATGTTTAAAATGATCAACTATTGTTTTTGTGCAAATATGTGCATATTTGAAAATGGATGACACCAACATATTAAAAAAAAAAAAAAAAGCTGGCACAGGGGCAACAAAATACAGGGAAAGTTGATTAATGCTTAAAGAACACCTTTTTGCAACATTCAACTGCCGAACGGGTTGATTGGAAACAGGTTAATGTCATTATAAAGTATACTGTAAAAAGATCATCCCAAAGGGGCTCAGTCTTTCACAAGCAAAGATGGGGCGAGGATCACCACTTTGTGAGCAACTACATGGTAAAAATATAGTCCCAACAGTTGAACAGTTTTCTCAAAGTTTTAATGCAAGGAATTTAGGGTCCCCTAAAAGGATGGTTCCTGGCAGCCTGGTGGTGATTTCCACTGCCTTCATAGAGTTACAGCACAAAACCGCTGCACCATCCCTCACATTCTAAATTTTTCTTTGCTGCATATCAATTTTTTCAAAAGTGGCCCTGCTCCCTGTCTGTCACCAGTTTCCTTTGCATGGGGATCACATGCCTAAAAACTGCAGTGATAATGCCATTCTGGCTTTTTGAATTTTTGCACTTGCTTTTTGGTCTGGAGGGACCTCAATTTTGTTTGTCTTTTTTGGTGACATTATGGTGCCCAGTCGTTCACCCGAGGTACATTTTTCGTGCTTGATGCCAGTTTTTAAGTGCCTTGATTTAAGTGGTGATTTTTGTGGTGAACCCAGAAAAAATGCCAATTTGCTTTCTCTGTGATCGATTTCCACTGTATTTCGACACAAGACGCCATTCCCTTACCTTCCAAAGGCAAATTGTTGGTGTTTCAGCGCCCCAAGTTTTACCAGCACACCAGAACAACTCTTGAACATTTTCCAGGGGGTTTGCCCACCTGCATGTAGACCTGGTAGGCCCTCTCCCTCTGTCGCAGGCTTTTACACTTCTGCTCACTATGTTGGTTTGAACAACTCTGTTCCCCTGTCCTCCACAATCCCCATAGACATACAGTAGCTTGTGCATTTCTGTCATCCTGGCACAAATCTGCACGTCTGATATCACCTCGGACAGGAGACTCCAATTGTGCCTTGTCAGCTTTGAGTCTTTGGGTGTGCAGGTACACCATACTATTGCCTACTACACAAGTGGTTTGTGCAAATGTTTTCACCAGTCACTTAAAGGCAAACTCGAAGCCGCGCTCTCAGATGCCAGTTGAGTTGATTGTCTGCCATAGGTGTTTCTCCAGTTTCGTCCAGCTCCAAAAGAGGATCTTGAGAAGATCGACCGACTAGCACAGACTAGGACAACTGGTTTAAATATGTCGTTCAGATGCAATATTTAAAGATCTATATAAGCCAACCTCACTCATCTGGGGTTTGAGTCATCACATCGCATGTGCCCCCCTGTATATTGTCTAGTTGAATAAACAAAAATAATTATTTGGGCCAAATGGCAGTCAAGTCTTTTTTTATGTGGCAGAACTTATTTTTATCAGCCTTTAGATGAGTTAATCATTTAATTAGATCCAGCATATCATGCACACGCATTACACATCACTCAAAAGTTGTTGTGAATTATCAATAATTCCTACACTGCATGTAACCGTTAACCATGACTTCTTTATTTAACAGAGAGCTAAACAACATGAGTATCTGGTATCGTATGGGTACTGTGCCACAAACTCAGGACTCCTCTCACACAACAGCTGTGACTGACATCCAGACTATGAATTCTACCTCCACTTCAGCTCCTGTCCCACCAGCTTCAGTGACTAAGTATACCTTACTTATATTTGTCTTATTGCTACTTAAAAGAGATTTTTTACTGTTATAAGATAGAAATTTGGGCTGTACCATCAGGGACAACAATAACAAAAAGAATCATGACTTTTTCCAAATAATATTTGATAGAGACGGGGCATCAAATGTTGCATTTCATCATTCCATTGTTACAAAAGAAGAAATGCTTAATGACACCCCCACATTCTGACACCCAAAAAAATCATGTTAATTTATGTACAGCACGGGTTCCCATTGTGTCAGTTGCAAACGACCGGTGGCCCGCCTAGCTATTATTAGTCACCAGCTTGTCATCAGCTGAGAAAATAAATAAATAACACGCCATTGTTTACATCGAATGCTGCTCACGCTGAGAGGTAAAAGATGATCAAGTAGTAGGCCACTGTTGTGACCTTGCTCTCGAGAGGAATTACAAAATAAAATAATTTTTCATGCATTATATGATATCCCACATTTTATTTTGAAGTATTGTCAGGGTTTCTCACAACGATTGGCTTGTTGAATATTCAGTGATTTAGTGTGTAGGAGCTGTCGTACCAAATAAGTCTCATGACACTGGGCAGGGAAAATGACAAACTTAGCTCAATTTGGTCATTGTCACTTAGGGGTGTACTCACTTTTTTGCTGATGTTTTTATATAATAATTACTGTATTTTGAGGGAACAATCTAGCAGAGGGGTAGGGAACTCTGGTTCCTTGAGAGCCATATTCTGCCTGTTTTTGATGTGTCTCACATTTAACACACCTGATTGAAATGATCAGGATCGTTATCAGGCTTCCATAGGGCTTGCTGATAAGCTGATTAGTTGAACCAGGTGTGAAAGGCGAGGGAGACATCGAAAATAGGCGGGATATGGCTCTCGAGGAACTGGAGATCTCCACCCCCGATCTAGCATCTAGCACTTAACCTTGTTGGCACTGAACCCTGCCAGTTTTCTATACGCATTCGCCAAATCCATCTTTAAGTGAAAAGTAAAAAGATTTTAGTCAAATTCAAGACACAGACATGTCAGTCACATATTGACGACTGAGTGCACAAAATTTACAGCAGCAGTGATTGGCCAAGCAACATAACGTGATCCATATGAAGCCAGCCATGGCCAATCGTGAAGTGTCATCCTGATTTGACACGAAGAATCGGGTTTGTCATGACCTCCGCATCACAGGTTCTACCAAACCCCTGACACCGACAATGACACCCTAACGGTTAGGGTTCTGTCAGGTTCATTTGTTAGACATTTGTAAGAAACCGAAATACAAATAAGGAGAAAGGACAATCTTTTCCAGCTCGTGCTTGAGGGGAGCGAAGAGGAACTGGCCAAGGTCAATTCTACTGCGCTCTGCCAGTCACTCCGAACCCTATCTCTTTATTTGATACAGAGATCCCTAACTACATGATGGTTCCGGCCCTCAAAGGGGCAAAAATGCATCAGGGAAAAAGACTATGGCCGGAACCTAGTGTACTTGTCCTTCTATATGTGAGCATCTGGGTGAAAAACTAATACATGTATGATAAAATATTATGCGTAGA